>NC_077228.1:383242455-383317455 GCF_027887165.1 Monodelphis domestica
AGAGAAGAATCAAAATAGGAAGAATGGCTGCAAATGTCTCCTCATTACCAGAGAACTCTATAACCACCTTTGACTTTACCTAAGGGCAGAAATAAGAGAAATGGGTAAAAGTTGTAAAAAAAAAGTAAATTTAGCCTTCATGTAAAGTGTCTTAATAACCAATGCTGTACAAAAATGAATGAGCTGTCATGAAAATCTGTGGGTTTCCTCTTACTGTAGGTTTTTTAATTTATTTTTTATTTAAAGGCAAGTTGATATCTCTAGTCAAGTACAATATAGATAAATTTTGAAAACTTCAAATCAGGAAGAAATGGTTTTGAGTTCTGTCTGAGTCATTATAAGTAGTCTGATCCTGGTCAGGTTAGTTAATTTTTCTGGACCTCAATTTCCGAGCAAAGCATCCAGGAAAATAATATATGTATATTGCTTTGCAACTTTATATACATATATACATAGACATGATATATATGAACTATTATTAATGTCGCTGTTGTGTAAGTGTTGATTGGACCAGATAACCTCTGAGATTCTGCACTTGTATATAAGATATGGCTGGGTGCCCCAGAGAGATGATACTTCCTAATGAGACAAAAAAAAATGTTTAAAGAAGTTTGGGTACCAATATGATTATTAGAAAGTTCTCTGAATATCAAGAGTGATTCCCCCACATTGAGCAGCAGGGGTTTAGAAATGATGCTAAAATAGCTCACAGGTGCTATTTTAATCCTCCCATTTGAAGGGATTGGATTAGATGAGAGGAAAGTCACTTCAAGTTCTAATAATCTCTGATTCTATGACCATCAAATGTTTTGTGATGACAAGTATTCATCCCATTAAAATCCAAAATGTTTCAGAATTGCATGAGATTACAAGAAGTTGTGAGTGCTATCTGAACGCTCAATATACTATCTTTTAAGCCTCTCAGAGTTTGGGTTCACTCAGAATATGCTTGGTGGATCAGAGTCTCATTTTTCCCCTTAGCCTTTTTTCTATACACACTTTCTCCTTATATGTAGCTATGTCCCTTTTCAAGAAAATGTTATGTTACTTCCACCCTCTCTACTTTCCTCAAATCTATACCATCTGCAACTGAAAGGTTAGCATTACCCTGCAAGCCTTACCCAAGCCTTTTTGTTTTTTTTCTCTTTATAAACCTTGCATAACTCAAGAGTGACGGGCTTCCTTCTACTCAGTACCTGAATAGTCTTCGTTCATGAGTCATTTGATCTACCCAAATAAAACACATATTAAATTATTCCTACTTAATTTCCCTAGTTTGACAAAGTTATAGCATAGAAGTTTATAACTTTTTATACCAATGGACCAAAGATATTAGTCTTTAAAGACAAAAAAGTAATATTTGAACTAGTTTTATAATCCATGGAAAAAATGGGTTTCTCAGGTGAAAAATATAGCTGCACAAACAGGCTAAGGTGCCTACAGATATTCATCACTTTCAGTATACATTTACTAAGCCTTTATTTTTTAAGGTAGAAGCACTTGATCTGCAAGAAACCACTTTGAGATTCAGATGATCTTCATTACAGAAGAAAATATTTATTTCCTATGCTTTTGTGCCTAACCTCTCCATTTAGAATCTTGTAGGTTGGCAGATTGCGTCCCAGGGATTATAAAACAATATTCACAAGTTCTCAGGATATGTTGTGGGCACCAGCTGCTACTAGTATGGCTTATGAGCCTTCACCCAAATACTTTCCATTAATTGTCAGCCAGTAGATATAATTAGCTAAAATAAAAAATATTTACCTACTTAACTGCTACAAAATATCACCTCCCTCCACCATATACCTTAGAAACACTCTCACAAAAAATACACAGAGAAGTCTAGAAAGATCGGGCATAGACTTAGAATATAATAGTAGTAAGACAAATGTGTAGGGAAGAAGGTAATTTATGACTCTAGTACTCCAATGTCCATATTTATTTTTTGGTCATGGAGTCCTCACATCGCTTCTTTCTGTAAAGCATTAATGTTGGGTAATTTTTTTAACTGAAATTCTTTGGTCAGACCCTTTCTATAGTTCCCCTATCAAATGATCACAGCTAGTTCTTTGTATGTATAGATAATTCTCTTCTCTGATTCCAAGCATAATATTCCTCCCCACTTTGTGAACTGTAGAGGGCTCTATAAAAGCTTATTATTATTATCATCATTGTAGTATTATATGGTTATATTCCTTATAGCTTTTCTGTGGTTTCATGCATGATATTTCTTATGACTGCTTACTGCCTGGAGTCACTGGCCCCTCTCTATCCATGTCTGAATAGAGAATGTATGTCATTCCTTCCTGATGAATGTGACGTCTTCCACTGGTCAAAATGTTGTGATCAGTGATGTGAAGGAAGAGTGAGGAAATCCCTTGATTTTCCCCCAAGATGTGAGGATTGATTCCCTCCCAATAAATGAGGTTAGCCTCTAAATATTGGTTACAGCCTAGACTGATTGCCTATCCAGAGAAATGGCTTTTTAAAAGCCATCAGGGGTGTGGCCAATCTTCAAGCAGCCACAGAAGTTGTGGCTTCAAATTTAATCAAGAAAACTTATTTATATTTCAAAAAGGGAGTATAGTCACATCAGCAGCCTGTGTCATTTCATCAAAGAGAAACTTTTTTTTAACACTTAGTCAAGAATAACAAGGTGTTGACAGAGTTTTACACTTTGTCAATTTATTAATACTTCATTACATCTCTTATTCCCCCCACCCACTTTGTGTTCTCATTACTCTAACTAGATGGGGAAAGAAGGAATTCTCCCTTAAATTGGTTTTATTTGTTGTTTTTGTTTTGGATTGTGCCCATAGGGACTGCCCAAAAAAGGAAATTCCTTCTCCAAATGTAGGCAATAGTGATTCCACCACTTATAGTCTTGAACTTTTTCCTAGGTCATTGAATTCAGGTTTTTCCTTGCTCCAAGGCCAGTTGCCTGTCCTCTAAATTTACTCCCTCTTTTTTTTACAATAAAATACTTATAACACAAAAATAACAGGCTTAAATAGAGCCCTCTATAGTTTACAAAGTACATAAGTCACTAGCATTTGGTGAGCATGTATTGTGTGCTGTCCAGTCATGTTTGACTCTTCATGACTCCTTGGACCATGGCTATTCATGGGGTTTTCTTGGCAAGGGTACTGGAGTGGTTTCCCATTTTCTTGTCCAGGGAAGCCAGTGGATCCTTTTGTCAGGCAATCAGAAGTGAAGCAACTTGCCCTGATAGTAAACTCTCCTTTTAATTAGTCCCAGGTTTTGGCATATATGCCATCTTCCATATGTTCCTCGTCAGGCCACAACCTTTACAGTGCCCTCACAACTTTGTTAAAAGGGTCTTTGTCCCAGAGGATTCAATCCATCCAGTTATCACTGTAACAACTGAAAACAATAGCAATTAGATCACTTAGGGGACTTTTGAGTTATGACAAGTACATGAAAGCATATATCTTATTTTATGCCCTGCCCTGTGAAAATGGCTCAGACACAAAAACCCCTTTGAAGATGAGAATGCTGAATCTCACTTCTTAAATAAGTTACAAAAAATGGAAATGCCCCCAGATTCCATGACATACTATTCTCTTTACTACGGTAAATCATGCACCATGTCCTGAGCTCCAGATTCCCATTCTTGGACCCAGGAAATGCAGCCCTTCTATCTGGACGCTGCTCCTCTTGCTTTTAGTGCAGGGGAACCTCTGAATACACTCTGACAATGCTAATTAATTATGCATTTCACTTGCCAAGTGAATAGGAGATTTTATCCTATATTTACAGAGACATGAAAAAGGTTAAGTAATCTTATCAAGGTCACCCAACAGGTTATCAACAGAGCCAAGCCAAAGGCCTCGGAATATGTACTGGTGAAATGCTTCATATTAACAACATTTTCTCCTCCAAGTACAGGCAAATGTAATTAACGTTTTTCTGTTTTGTATGGAATGAAAAATGAGGCTGAGCCAAAGAAAAACAGTGAAATGGTTCATTGTTGATTCTAAGTAAGGGGGAAGTAAACACACTTTGCTAAGGTCCCCACGTTTCTGTAGGCTTCCAAGCGGCTAGAGTGGAGTGAGGTCTTGAAATCCTTAGGCTCTAGTGGCAATGTGCTCTTCTAAGTTATTGACAATGAGCTTGGCTATATTCCCCCAAATTCCACACTGATAGGAAAACACTTCATTACTTCCTAGATTCAGAAAGACACCTGTGAAGTTCTCCTTCAGAGAAGGCAGACACCTATCTGCCCAAACCACAAAGGATCATGGATTAGGATGTGGATAGGACCTGAGAGACAAGTTTGATTACAGACAAGACACTAAAGTCTAAAACAATTGAATGGCCTGCCCAGTGTCTGAAATAGAATATGAATCAAGCTCTGCCTGATTCGATGTTCAAATACCTTATTCTCTACACTAGAGGTCATAAACCAGGGACCAAAAGTGCCTGTCCCATGCCCTGTTTTGTATTGTCTGAGTTAAAAATAGGGTTTAAAAATACATGTAAATAAAGTAGCATTTTAAAATGTAAAAACCATCTTAGCTCCCATGTACTACAACAAAACAGCTATAGTTTGCTAGTCTCAATTTTATTTGCGAGTAACACTCCTTAGAGAACAAAGCTAAAAAGATGGAATATGTGAAGCTTTGCCCAAAGAAGGCAATATTAAATGAGGATGTGGGGATGGTTTGGGAGGGGAGCAACATGCTTTCGTCCTCTACCTTCACTCACAATCTTCTGGTGACAATGAACACAGCTGTATACCATTGACACACCAAGGATCTACTACCAGTCTTACCTCTATAATGAAGTTACTCTTTTGCCCAAATTCCTGAGGTTTGAAATCTGAGAGTTTTTGAGGAAGGAGCATCTAATTCCTGCATCAGGCTCCCCCTCTGAGGATTAGATTGCCCTCTGAAGTGCTACAGCATCCCAGACCTAAACCTGGTTTTGTTCCAGGGGCATTTTCCACTGATAGTAACTCTGTAGATGATGATAGTACTTAAGGCAGGCAACATTTGCAGAGAACTCTCTAATGTTTCCAAAACACTTATTTACATTTTCTTATTTCATAATATATAAAAATTGCAAAGATCATTTTTGTGACATGATGGAATTTCACAAGATCCTCCTTTATCATACCTTTGACAAGTACCTGGTGATGAAACTCACAGGTAGGGTATCACAGGTAGCCTCAACAGCTACCCTAATTCTGAGGTGACAACCACATAGTCCCCTCTGTGGAAGCTAGGTGGGTGGTGGTCATTGTCAGAGCCTTTTCAGTTTCCTGACTTTGCCTTTAAGCATCTAGTCATTCCCATGTCAGATATACTGAGACCTAGAGGACCTCTTTAGTATAGGGACAGCTGAAAATATGTAAAACATACTATCTCCCTTATGATATTAGAATTTTATAATCACATTCTCAATTTTGTTTCTGTAGCTTTTCAAAGGGAAAAACCTCAACCCAAAATGAAATTAGGGGAAGAGGAGAATTTGAATACTTTTGTTTAGGACATTAATAACCCTTTGTCCTGAACAAATCTGAAAATGAGTTCCTGATGACTTGTAAACTGGTCTAATATCTGAACTCCCCAGGGACAGAAGCTGTACTCATTTAGCCAAGGTTTTCAGCTCAGGGCTAAAAATCTTGTCGAGCAAGCACCCTTGCTATACAAAAGCCTCCAAGGAATCATTAGTGCCCATGCTGAGCAGATGATAAGCCTTTTATTCAGGTCTCATCTCAAGTCACACCTTTGATATATTTTTCATGTTTCCTGCATTAAACATTAATGTGTGAAAGTAACAATAAGAGGGACTGTTCTTCATTCAGTAAATAAATAGACCTAAAACCAGAGAAAGAGAAAGCAGCCATTTTTAAAACAATAACCACTTAGGGCAAAAATAAATAAATAAACCAGCAGATTTCATTGCATTAAAGACCTGACTTATAGGAAGCAGGTTAAAAGTTCAAATGGGCGAGAGAGAATCCTTGGGTTGCCAGAAGAAAATGATTTTTGCTCTCTTTTCTGAAATATGTAGTCTATCAACACTTCTCCAATACATGTTTTCCATTAAAAGGACATACAGCAGAACCAAGTTTGGAATAATCATTATGGCAGAGCTACAACTCATGAAAGCAAACACAGCAACAGTTTAACAGTGCACATGGTACACGTTTTCTGTCTTTCAGCAATGTGAGAAATTAGGTTAAAATAAAAAACCTTAATACTCTAAATATGGCAAGCAAAAATAAACTCTGAATGTTTTGTTTTGTCCATAGTAAATTCCAATAGGTCACATGACAATAGTTAGCATTTATATTGAGGTTCAAGATGTATGAAGTGCTTTATACTTGTTATATCCTTGAATAAACTCTAAAAGATTAATATTATATCAATTTACAGATAAAGAAACTGAGGACTGAGAGGTCAAGTAATGTGTTGGTAATCATATGCAATAGGATTAAAATTCAGGTTTTTCTGACTCCAAGCTCAGAGTTTTATTGCTTATTGCCAACTAGTTGTCTATATAATAAGATTAAAATAGGCCAAAAGAATAACTTCTCTGTAAAAAAATTTTAAAAGTTTGTATGCAGATTTATTTTAATAACAATAGACCCCATAATATTACAAAATATTTCTTAACATATAATTTAATATGTTATGTTTCAGAATAGAATTGAAATACAAAGTAATATAGCATCTATAATGTTATTGGATTAATATAATAAATATTATATATCATAATATGTAACAAATATAATACAATAAACATCCATACATTATAACATATTATCTTTGTAATACAACATATTATATAACAAAATGAGCATTTTATATATACACACACATATATATATATACATATATTTATCAAGAAACTACTCATTTTCTTGTGATTCAATTACATATAATGGAAAGAATGTATGGCTTACCAATCAGATCCAAATTAGCATCCTCTTCAGATTTACTGTAATACCCTGAGTGAATCACTTAATTTCCAGGAAATTTGATTTCTTGATGTGTCCAAGAAGGGGTGGGTGGAACAAAAACCCACTATTTGACAAAAACTACTGGGAAAATTGGAAAACAGTATGGGAGAGATTAGGTTTAGATCAACATCTTACACCCTATACCAAGATAAATTCAGTATTGGTAAATGACTTAAAAATAAAGAAGGAAACTATAAATAAATTAGATGAACATAGAATAGTATACCTGTCAGATCTATAGGAAAGGAAAGAATTTAAGAGCAATCAAACAATCAAACATTACAAAATGTAAAATGAATAATTTTGATTACATTAAATTAAAAAGATTTGTACAAACAAAACCAATGTAACCAAAATTAGAAGGGAAGCAACAAATTGTGAAAAAATCTTTATAACAAAAACCTCTGACAAAGGTCTAATTACTCCAATTTATAAAGAGCTAAATCAATTGTACAAAAAAAGCAAGTCATTACCCAACTGATAGTCAAGGGACATGAATAGGTAATTTTCAGATAAAGAAATCAAAACTATCAATAAGCACAAGAAAAAATGGTCTAAATCTCTGATAATTAAAGAAATGCAAATCTAAACAACTCTGAGGTACCACCTCACATCTTCAAGACTGGCTAATATGACAGCAAAGTAAAGTAATAAATGTTGGAGTGGACATGGCAAAATTGGGACATTAATACATTGCTGGTGGAATTGTGAATTGATCCAACCATTCTGGAAGGCAATTAGAAACTATTCCCAAAGGGCTTTAAAAGTCTGTCTGCCCTTTGATCTAGTCATAGCACAGTTGGGTTTGTACCCCAAAGAGATAATAAGGAAAAACAGTTATACAAGAATATTTATAGCTGCACTCTTTGTGGTAGCCAAAAATGGGAAAATGAGGGGATGCCCTCCAGTTCAGGAATGGCTGAACAAATTGTGGTATATGTTGGTGATGGAATACTATTGGGCTCAAAGAAACAATGAATGGAGGAATTCCATGTGAACTGGAACAACCTTCAGGAATTGATACAGAGTGAAAGCAGCAGAACCAGGAGAACATTCTACACAGAAACTGATACACTATGGCACAATCAAATTAATGGACTTCTCTACTAGCAGCAATGCAATGATCCAGAACAATTCTGAGAGACTTATGAGAAAGAACGCTATCCACATTCATAGAAAGAACTGTGGGAATAGAAATACAGAATAAAAACAACTGCTTGATCACATAGTTCAATGGGAATATGATTGGGGATGTAGACTCTAAACGATCAGCCTAGTGCAAATATCAATAATATGGAAATAGCACTTGATCAGTGACACATGTAAAACCCAGTAGAATTGCATGTCAGCTATGGGAGGGGCTTGGCGAGGGGAAGGAAAGAACATGAATCTCATGACCATGAAAAAATATTCTAAATTAACTAATTTAAATAACTTAAAAAATAAAATAAAACTAAACCCCAAATCATATAGACCTTGGGATTTTTGATACCTGACCAAGCTCTAGGCACTCCAAAGTGCCTACTTCACCCACCTTCATGGCCATTGGAACACATTTTTCTCATTCAGCCTTTGACCAGGGAAATCTTCACAAGACCCTAAGCCAACAAAAGATTTGAGGCCTATAAGTGTGACAAGGAAATCACTTTAAAAGACTGATATATATATTAATTTAAGGTTGCCAAGGAATTCAGCTATGTAATTCCTAAATGAAAACTCAAGTCAGCAGTCAACCTTTTATGGAGTTTTTAATTACAAACAGGAGGAAGAAAAGTATTAGAGAGAGAGAGAGTGAGAGAGTGAGAGAGAGAGAGAGAGAGAGAGAGAGAGAGAGAGAGAGAGAGAGAGAGAGAGAGAGAGAGAGAGAGAAGGGAATAGGGCTTAAATACCCCCTATGTTTAGGCTGGGCCAAAAGGCCCAAGCCCTTAGATAGCTGAGGCAAAGAAAAGAGATCAGTCCCTATCACTCACGTGACCAAAATGGAGAAACAGTCTCAGGGGCCTCCACCTCCAGCTTTCCTTCAGAGCAAGCTTCTCAGAGCACAACCTCTCAGAGCAAAAACCTCTCCAACCACCCCCTTAGTCCTCAGACCCCGCTATCTTTAAGGAAAACATCCAAGTTCCCTCCCCTCAGTTCTCACATCTACCAATCACTGTCCATGTCTTCCCTGTGCCAATGGTGGCTCTAGCTTAACCCAGGACCGCCCAGAGGTCTATGGCTTTGCACATGTCTGTTGAAGGTCATATTCTCAAATAATTAAATCTTGATCTATGCTGCAGCCCTTCCTAAATCCTGTTAGGACTGAGTAGGGTGGAAATTGTATTTTCCAAGACCTGGTTCTGTCATTCCAAGTATCTCTATTGTATCAATTCTAAAATCAATCATGACTCAAAGAACTTCCTGTTCTATGCTTAAGCATAGGTCAAAGCCCTTTCCATTGTTCAGCAAAAGGTTTCTGTCCTAAAGTAATCTTAGGTAGGGAGGAGAAGGACCCTCCCTACTTAATGTTGGAAATGGGGAAATTTCCAACATTCATAAGTCTAAGAAATTTTAAGGTTTACATAAGTTACCCTCAACCTGGTTTAGGTACACATATTGCAGCTTCTGGGAACCATTGGAGTGAGTTGAGTGAAAGGTAGACACTAAAAGTGGATGAACAACTCTGTACATGCTTTGTTCAGTCCAACTTCACACCAAAGATACTAGTTCTGTCTGAAAACCTCATAAGTCCTGATTATGAAGGAAGTAAATTTAAAAATACTACATAAAAATGAATCTTGCTTTTTTTCTGGTATTATATACTAATTAAACCAACAAAGGTCCACATACATGAAGAGGCCACATCTATATATATGAAGAATTATAAATGTGGTGTGTGGTTAGAAAGTGTAGACATGTCTATCTAGGTACTTCTATAACAACGCAGTAACCACATATTGAATATGACCCCCAAATTCTTCATTCATTCAGAAAGAGAAGACTGGGATAAGTTACAGAAAAAGAACCCACAGCAAGTCAAATAATCTCATGCGATGTAGACACACAACTGAGCACACTCCCTGAAATCATAGGGCAGCATGTTAGACCTCTTTGATAGAGTCACTATGGTGTGATAATTATTACTACTTGCTTTAAGATTTGGAAAGCCTTGCACAGATACCATCTAACCTGATTTCCACTATAACCCTGTCAGACTATTATCTCTATTTTATAGGAGAGAAAACTGAAGCTAAAATAGGCTAAGTGACTTGCCTTGGGTGAGACATATTTGAGGTAGATATGTGAAGACTTCCCTCAGGGGAATGAGTGGATGAGAACAATTTATTCCAATGGCCAGAAAGGCAACTAAATCAGGTACTGTGGAATCTCTAGAGTATGGACAGATGTCAAAAATGCCAAGGTCATCTACTATATCCCAAGCCATGTGTTAGTTGTCTTGACTTATGCCTTGGACTTTGCTGATTCTGGAAGAGAATGAGGTCAATAACTTTATACCACAGTGTCTCCCTTAAACTCAGATGATGGAGAAGTCAAGAGATCACCTCCATGGTGTCATTAGTCCTCTTCAAAAACAAAGGATGGGCAACAAAAATGAGTGTCTAAGCCAGGTTTTGTATTTAAGCCCTTTTGATTATAGTCCAACATTTCCTAAACTTCACACCACCTTAGGTATGAGTTATCCAGGATATTACTCAGCAGTAGTGCTTAAGGCTGGCATAGAAATTTAAAAAAAATCTGAAAGGTTGTTAACTTAGTGTCAACATATAATTATGATACAGAGTTTTGGCATCATATAACTATGGCAGAGTTTTAAGCAGTGTCGGGTTTTGCAAATTGCATTTCTAGTCATGCCATAAAACATGATGCTGAATATTTTTCAACAATAACCACAAAGTCCTAATTCAATGCTTCACTGTGGCATAGAGTTGATCTTAACTTCTCCAAATTAAGCCAGTGCTCCAGGCTTTTTGTTTGACCATGCTAGGAAGTTTTCAAGGAAATTCCCAACAGACTGAGGGAACTTGCTCAGAACTAGCTGACCCATGTATGGAAAAATTTATCACAAGTACACTGGATATTTGGTGATGAATCTTCAAACACAACAGCCTATGGAACAAAGAAAAACTAAAAACGGTCTTTAAGTTTATGTAGGCTGCTGTCATGTCTTTGTTAGAAATAGTAGCGGAGTGTTAGAAAAAAGGAATTAGGGAGTACAGAAAATTAGTTTTTAGACTATATAGTTTAACTTTTAATAACAATTATTATTACAATCAATTAATAATAATAGCCAACATTTATATACTGCTTTAAGGTTTGCAAAGCACTTTATACAATTTATCTTATGTGATCCTCAAAACAACCTCATAATGCTGGTGTTCTTTTTCCCTACTTTACAGATGAGAATACTGAAGATGAAAGAGCTTAAGTGACTTCTCTAAAGTCACACAGCTGATAAGCAGATAAGACAGGGTTTGAATTCTAATTTTCCTGACTCCAAGAACAGCACTCATCCCCCCCCCCCATGCTACTTCATTATCATGAGATTCTCATCTAATAGCCAAAGAGCAGCTATATTAATGAGGAATGAGTTGAATCAATTTTGACATTCTCACTATAAATAAAAACCAAAAGAAGAAAATTACCACTATTAAATGGAAGAATGACTCACAAGTACTTAATGTGGGAGAAAACAAAGTCATTAGCATTATAACACACCAAACATAACAAAAAATAACTTCTATGGAAAATTTTGTCAGCCTATTTTGGAGTTCTCATTCCACTTTGGAGGGAGAAGAGCATGATGAAAAGAAGTATAAATTGAAATACTATCTCTTTTATCTCTGCCTCCTAGCTTCTCTTTTTCCTTCAAAAGTCAGTTAAAGTCTCACCTTCTATGGGAAGCCGTTCCCAGTCTCCCTTGTGAGTAGTGCCTTCCTGGTATTATTTTCACTTTATACCATCTATAGCTCATTTATACATTGTTGTTTTCAAGTTGTTTCTCCATTAGACAATACACTCTTGCAGAACAAGGACTGTATTTTGTCTTTCTTTATATCTGCAATGCTAAATGCAGTACATAGCCCATTGTAAATACTTAATAAAAGCTTATTTGAGGGGCATCTGGCTGGTTCAGTAGATAGAGAGCCAAGCATGGAGTCAGGAGGATGTGGGTTCAAATGTGGCTTCAGACACTCTGTGACCCTAGGTATATCACATAACCCCAATTGACGATTAACATTCTGCATCTTTAGAATTGATTCTTAAAACAAAAGGCACTGACCTCAGCCACTTCCTAGCTGTGTGACCCTGGGCAATTTAATATATTGATAATAACACATTCCAGAATGTTTCCCAAAGTTCACAAGTCTATAGTATGTAGACGATATACATTTTCTTTTATTGAAAATGGAGACAATTGTCTATTCTGTGTATCTCTCCAAATCTCCATGATTTTCTTATTTCAGACAACATAAAGAGCAATCATGATCTCTGATTCTTTCAGTACTCAGATTTATATCTACTCCAGTCTTGGAGAATTAGAGGAAACTCAGAACTCACTGAGAAAGAAGACAAGCATTTATTTAGAAACTTTTAAGTACCCGGCAATGTGTTCAGTTCTTGCCAAATCTTTTCTACCTCAGAACAACCGTAGTATCATTATTTTCGTTTTACTATTGTGAAAAGTGAGGCAGATGGACATTGATTTGCCAAGGATCACATAAATATTGAATGTACAGGGCCAGAACTGAACTCATGTGTTCTGTTTTGTTCTTCCAAGCCCAGCACTATCCACTATTTGACCTAACTACCTCATATACACAGATAGATATTTTTATTACCCCTCACTTAACACTATTTTCAACTTTCTCTTCAGTAGCTCACTTTTCCTCCTTCCTTCTCACTCATTATTAATCTCTTTAATGAGGAGGGGGAGCAAAATTAGAATTCATTTTTTCCTTCTTTTACAATCACACTATCCACCTAAAGAAATAATGCTGTACCCAATCTTCTTCTTACCCCTACCACGCTTTTTAAGACAACCTCCTTTTTGTTTTACTTAGCAATCAATGTCAGCTTTTGCTCTTTCTAAGTTCTGGTTTTTCTAGCACTCTTGACATCCTTCTTAAAGGACCACATCTCTTTTTTATTCATCCTCAGTTATTTTGACTTCTTTTTCTATGTATGTCTTTTAAAAGTTGAAACTAATCAAGAAGTTCCTTCTGAACCTACTTCAGTCATTTCAAGTCAACTTTTCTACTTCTTCATTACAGTCACTTAGGTTTGTACAATCAGAATTTTATCTGAAAAAATTTTTTAAAAAGATGCCCATCTCTTCTTGTTTGATTTTTTCCTCTGAAATTTGAAGCCATAGAATCTCATCTATCTGCACTCTTCAAATGCTGCTCTCCAAAGTATAAGATATTTTTCAGTTAATATCTTCCACTTTGTTCCTTATCTATCACCATGATTATTATCATCATAATCACAACTATTATTTTAGGTAATGCTCTCTGTGTGTCAGATACTGCTGTAAGTGCTTTGTAATTTTTATTTCATTTTATCCTCACAACAACCCTGAGAGGTAAGGGCTATTATTTTCCTCTTTTTATAGCTGAGGAAACTGAGGAAAACAGGGTGTAATAATTTGCACAGGACCTCACAACTAGTATGTGTCTGAAAACATATTTGAACTCATGTCTCCCCAATTCAGGCTCAGCACTCTATCTACTGTACCATCCAGATGCTCCATAAACTTTCATAAACTATGAGATGGAATTTTCTTTTCTCTTAAAATCCTCATCAATCATACTACTGAAACCAATTCTATCACATTCATCAGAATCATATTCAGAATAGCAATTCCCCTACTTACTTTCTCTACCTTTGAATGCTGAAATTATAATTCAAACAGATCAGGAATTTGCCTGCCTTTCCACTTTTAGCATAAAGAGAGCACAAGCAGATGTCTGGGAAACTGAATCTACAACAGACAGACCAAGAACAACTCAGTTGCTTTTACATCTCCATATCAAGAGGCCCAGAAAAGGTGAAGAGAGGGTAGAGGTCAAGACTGGTGGGAGCTAAGCTTCAGTAGCTATTCTATATTTGGGAAGAAAGTCCAGATTCCAGGTTTGGTAGATCAATCTTCTCTATTCTGATGACCACGTTCTTGGGCAGTAGTGTAGGGAGGTTTGATAGGAAGGGACAAAGTTGGTTACCTTTACTTCACTTTATCTCATGCTCAGGCAGGCTCTGTAGCTATCTCTGGGGAGGGTATGCTTGTGGCCAAAGGATGTATGGGGAAGAATTGAGGGACCTCTTTCTTACTCATCTCCTTTCCTGAATCATGAAACCAGGGGCCATTGCCTAGCCTTAGCCACATCTCAGAAAGATGGATTTCAACAACTGGCTTAAAGTAATGATATACTGGAAGCTTAGAGACCTGGGTTCTAGTCCCTGCTCTGTCATTAAATCTTGACTTCTGTTTCCTTCAATGGAAATAAAGGCCATCCAGAAGGCATCATCCAAGGAACTTGGTTCTAGGAGTCTTTGAGTTTGAATTCTATTCATCTCTACTTCATCTCAGCTTCAATTTCAACAAGAGTTAAATGAGCCTCTTCTATAGCCTTAAAAAATTCATCTCCCCCCTCTAAGTCCCCAGTTTCTTCCTCTAAATAATAAAAACATTGTACTAGATTGTCTTCAAGCCTCCTCTTCCAGCTCTAAAATTTTGAAATAATACTTTGAGGGTTTGGGGGGAAGGCATTGACTCTGGCTCCCCTTAACTCCTCAAATCATTTGTTTGAATTCAAGGATTACTATTTTACTTCAATCATCCAGAAATCAGACTTCTCGGATGCCAAGTATGAGGAAACTATAAATACACATGAATACATATTATTAAGAATAATTTGGCAAAATAGTAAGCTATTAGATGGCTCACTTCTTTTCCTTAGGAGCAACTTTCTGAGAAAAATCTTGTTTTCTCCAGGCCTCTGACCCCTCATTTCACTTCAAAGTTAGATGAAAAATTTCTTAGCTACAGCTCAGTGTTACAGGATTTTTAATTATTGACAATTCATTACTTTAATTATTTACATTTCAAATCTCAACAAGTTTCAGTTAATACCTACAAGGTCAACTATGTAGTAGATTATGTGTTACACTTTGAAAAAGAAAGATCTAGATTCAGGTTTTATTTCTCAAAAGTTTTATAACTCTGGGCCAGTCATTTCACCTGCATAAGTCTCAATATCTCCATAAATAAAATAACAATAATTAAGAGTGTAATATCTGTTTCACAAGGCAATTGTGACACTCTAGAAAAATAATGGGATCATAGAGTTGGAGCTGGAAGAGCCCTTAAAGGTCATAAATCCAACCTCCCCTTTTTCTAAATGAGGAACTGAGGTCCTAGAATGATTATCTTTATACATGACACTCTATTTCCTTTCTCCTTTCCTTTGAATTATGCCTCCTATGACTGTAACATTCTCCTTCATCTACTTTACCTTTTAGAATTCTTTACTTGCTTCAAGATCAGGCCAAATACCTTCTGTAGAAGGTTTGTAGTGATTTCCAAACCGAATTATTAAATTACATTTAAGCTTTTTTTAGGGGAGAGGGGAGTAAAGTGAGAGTCTTCTTCAATACTCAATGCAGTTCCTGGCATATAATAAATATTTAGTAAATGTGGATTGATTGATTAATTTCTTAAGGACACACATAGACTGAGCAGCAGAGTTGTAAATATAACCAAGGTTTATTTGGCTATAAATCCAGCACTCTTTTCACTATTCCAAACTGCATACTTGAAATTATTTGCAAATCTTAAAATGTTATATAAATGTCATTTACTATAACTATTTTTATGTTTTATCTGTTCTACTGAACTCTAAAAACTTCCTTAGTGTATAGATTGGGTCAAAGAAATCTTTAAATCCCCAACCATTCCAAGCATATTGTCTTTCAAATAGAAGGATTATAATAAATGTTTGCTAAGTCTAAAAGGGCCTGTTTTCTTCACTGCCCTACATGCAAAGTGATTCTTAAAGCAGCAAGAGAGTTTAGTAGATAGAACTCTAGATCTAGAATCAGGATGAGTTCAAGTGTGGCTTCAGACTCATAGTTTGGTTTTGGGCAAATCACTCTGCCTCAGTTTCCACAAATATAAAAATGAGATAAAAATAGCGCCTACCTCCAAAGGTGATTATTAGGATTAAATAATATTGGTTAAACGCTTAGCAAAGTGCCTGGCATATAGTAGGGACTTGATAAATCCTTGTTCTCTAACATAACATCTTTAAACACATGACCTGAATCCTATATACCAATGTGGTGTGCTATCTCTGATTACACTCTACTCTATTCCTTTTTCTTCAAGCTGCTTTAAGCCTGAGTGTTACAGACAAAAAATACTCTGTCAGAGTCAACCCTGTCACTTAAATTGCCTAATTGGCCTCCTCCCTACAAACATTCTCTGTAGGATGTGCCGTTCTTTGGCACACAAAAGTACCACTCATTTCTTTTGGTGCATTTTGTACAAAATCTTTCTAATATCATTTATCTCAAACAAATAAAAAGGGGCATATCACACAAACATTCTGTCACTTTTTTGGCAGTATCTGCCATCCCATCTGAGCTGGTAGATGGCTACTTCCTCATGATGGCCTGAATGCCGTGTTCAAATGCCATCTGAACACGCTAGCATGATTGTTCTCTCATTTGAGAATCCAATACACAATTATAGAGACTCCAAGAGTCAAGCATCTCCAAGTGATTTTTTTAGACTGGCAAACCAACACTCTGGGCAGTATTCCATTGGTGATACTGCTCCAGAATGGACCAAGTTCGAAAATGATCTGGACAATCGTTTCTCTTAATCAATCAGTCACTATCCTACCACATGTAGATGAGCACACAAAAATGAAGCTACACTTTCCTAAATCATTTTGTAATCAGTAATGCCAATTTTCCCTTATCCCCCTCACAACTCTACAAGCACTTAATATAAGAGTCTAGTTCTCTGGGACACTTCAGTTACCACCAAAATCAGATCCAAGAAAAATCCTTCTGGGAATTTGGGGGACTGCTGGTGCCAAAGGGCCCATCTATTTCTCAACATTCAGTGATTCCCTCTCAAAACAGAGGAAAAAAAGTTATAGCATTCTAGGGGATTGACCCTTAAAATTTAAGCAATTAGAAGACTCCCAGTCACAGAAAAAACACTGTACAGTTCCTGGCAGGAATTTTCTTCCTCTAACAGATCTTATTCTTCTTAGTTACTGGAAAGTCATTCTTCCCTTTGAATTATTGCCTAATCAAAAGGAGCCTAATCAAAGAGGAAAATCAGGATAATGACAGTGTAGGGCAGAGGTATCAAACACGCTACCTCTGGGCTGCATGTGGTCCATGACACTTCCAGTGCCAGAAAACCAGATTAAAATGTATCTAGGAAATATTTTTAAAAATAAATTAAAATGTGATTGTATGTACATATGTATAACATTACATTTTAAAATGAAGTTCCTCTATGACACATTGGGATTCTTATTACAATTTAGTAATACCTATTTCTATTTGAGTTTGATATCACTTTGTTGTCATTATTCAGTCATTTCAGGCATATCAGATTCTTCATGACCCCATGGGGGTGTTCTTGACAAAGATACTGGCGTAGTTTGCCATTTCTTTTTCAAGCTCATTTTACAAATGAAGAAACTGAAGCAAACAGGCTTAAGTGATTTGCTCAAGGTTGCATATCTATTAAAGTATCTAAGAATGTATTTTAATTCAGGAATATGAATCCTCCTGACTTTGGGTTCAACACTCTATCCACTGTGCCATCCAGCTGCTCTTGATACAACTAGTGTAGGGTAATGGAAAAAGCACTGACCCTAGTAAAGACTGAGTTTAAAGGTTAATTCTGCTACTCACTACCTAAGTGTTCTTAAGCAAATTACTAAATAAACTATGTCTCAGTTTCCCAAGGTCTTTTCCAGATATAAATCTTTGAATTTTGACTTCCTTCTCTTTGAAGACTTTATTCTAATATTTTTCTAAAATTCTAATTTTCTAAAATCCCATTTATTAAAATTGCTAATGACAGCTAACATGCAAATGTTATGTTAGGACTTAAAAATCACTTTATGTTTCTGATCTCATTTGAATCTGACAACAACCTGTGATGCAGGTGCCACCATCTCCATTTTTCAGATGAGAAAACTGTGACAGTGGATTAATAAGAGCCTTGCCCAAGATCACACAACTAGTGAATGTCCAAGAGAGATTTCAAACCCAGGTCTTTCTGACTTCTATTCTAACCAGTTGTCTCTGACAAGAAGAAGAGTATTTGGTCCCAACTATGGTTTTCTTTTTATTTTCAATTTAAAGGATGAGAGATAATTTGCAAGGATGACCTATGTTAGATTAAGCCAGAAAATGACATCCTGATGATACCCTAAAGCTTCTCTGCCCCATTGGTAAAATAATAATAAAATCTATTTCCATTCCACCCACCTCATAATGGCTGCAATGAGAATTAATTAAATGGGGCTTTTTAAGTTCCTTGAGTCCCAGAGTTCACTCAGACCTGATTTTATTGCTTTTGGCCAAAGGCCATTGCAAAACTTAGAGAGTAAAGGACTGGTACCCTGTGGTGTTCAGAGTAAGTTATAGAGTTAGAACAAGCTTCTAAGCATGAAAATGTGTCACATCTCTGAGGCAATTTGATAAAAGACTTCACATCAGGCCAGCACATCACTAGGCCAATTTCACTGCAATGAAATAACTTAAGCTCTGGTTTTTTGAAGCAACCACTGAAAAAAAATAAGACTTTCAAAGGAGTGCACATATCTGTTAGCACAGGTAATATACCTTATCTGGAATTGATGTTGAATAAATGTTAAATGAAGAACTACTGATATAGCGTCAGTTCAGAGATTTAAAAGAGCCAGGATAACTTAGTAAATGGTGCCCTGGACCTTTAAGCAGAAAGACGTGGATTTGCATCAACCCTGGGATACCATCTCTGTAACCTTGGGCAAGTTAACAAATTATTCTATGGCTCAGTTTCCTCAGCTATAAAATAGGTGTAATGGGATTTGTGTCATTTGACAGGATTGTTCTGAGGATAGAGGGAGATAACATATGGCAAGTGTTTGGGAATTCCTAAAATTTTATACTTAATTATCATCATCATCATCATCAACAGTCATTATCATCATTTCAACATATCAACATTATTGTCATTAATGAATTCAGGTTCATTAAGCCATATGGCATCTGCATTAGATGATGGCAGTAAGACCTATTCTAGAAGCAAATGTTCATTAAAGGTTCTCTGAGTTTTGGAAAATTAAGAGTAACCTAGGGGCATCTAGGTCTCTCAGTGGGTAGTGAGCCAGGCCTGGAGACAGAAGGTCCTGGGTTCAAATCTGCCCTCATATACTTCTTAGCTGCATGACCCTGGGCAAGTCACTTGATCCCAGTTACCTAACCCTCATTGCTCTTTTGCCTTGGAAATATTTCTTAGTATCAAAGATAGGAGGCAGGGGTTTTAAAAA
This sequence comes from Monodelphis domestica, assembly GCF_027887165.1. NCBI lineage: Eukaryota > Metazoa > Chordata > Mammalia > Didelphimorphia > Didelphidae > Monodelphis > Monodelphis domestica. The sequence goes on from NC_077228.1 coordinate 383,262,016, forward strand.
AACCTAACTTGGTAGAGCAATTATTGTCAATCTATTTCCACCAGTTTTAATCACCCTATGTCACTTTGATACAGCTCTAACAAAAAAAAAAAGGATTCTGAGATGGATGGGAACATGGTTAATAATGAATTAAACAATAGATTAGGAGCTGAGGAATTTGGTTTTGAATCCTGTCACTCTATAACTTATCACTCATATTACCTTAAATAAATTATTTCACATCTCTGGGTCTCATTTTTCCTCCTCTGTAAAATGAGGGGGTGGGACTAAGAGATCTTTAACATCCTTTCTAGCTCTAAATCAGTATCTTTTGGTTCACAGAAAACCAAAACTTCTGTCCATACAAACTGAACTGGAAAATCAGGACATTTTCTCCAGGCTATCTATGTATGTAAAAGAAAAAAAATTCTAAATCATCTGGATTGAATCAATTCATTTTTTTGGTCTGAATTATCTGGATGATTTATTCTCATTAACATGTAGGCAAGTAGACAAAGAAAAGAGAAAAATGTAAGGGAATTCTGATTATTGGCAGTATTAATGTACCTTGACAAAATGAAAAATCATTGTAAAATGGAGGAAGAGCTAATAAGATGAGAATGTTGAAAATTAAGTTAATTAATAATAATAATAGTGACAATAGCATTTTATACCTTAATGGATCTGTGATTTAATCAGGGGAATGTTGAGATTCAATTGTTTTTCAGTAGCATCCAATTCTTCTTGACTGCATTTGGGATTTTCTTGGAGTGGTAATCCAGTTCTCCCTGCAGTTCATTTTACAGATGAGGGGAGTGAGACAAATAGGGATAAGAGACTTGGCCAGGGTCATAAGCTAGTTAAGTGTTCAGGACAGTTTTGAACTGAGGAAAATGAGTCTTCCTGACTTTGAGCCCAGTATTCTTTCCACAGCACAACCTAGCGACCCTTGTTAGGGGAATATTCCCTAGTTTCCCTTATAAGGAAATTACTCTCTACATTTTTTCTGCATATGCTTGTTTTTCATGTACAAATATTTATAAATATCATGTCTTCTTTCATAAAATGTAAGCACCTTGAACTAAAAATTATTTCATTTGTCTTTCTATCCACAGAAACCATTACCGAATTTAGCACCTATCAATTGATGGATAGCTCACAACCTTCAGTGTTCTATCATATCTTGAGTAATGTAGATCCAGTATAGCATTTTTTATCATTTCTCCATAAAGCATTCAACCAATAATGTGTGACCTTCCTTTTTTCTCTAAGACCATAAAAGGGAAGCGATTCTATATTTGTTTCTATAGTTCAGAGCTAAAGGAACTGAAAGAGATTACAAAGATCTTGATTAATAAAAAAAAAAACATCTCAAACCATCAGAATTATCAAAAGTTGGAATGAATGGGAGTCAGTGTCCCATCAGTGGAGAATCAGTGCCCCACTTAGGTGGTCTATTCATGGTTTCTAATTCACAGTATATAAGTCTACATCTACTTCTAACTACCATGAATAAAGTATTTTATTTCTCACCTATCAGTCCATGTGCTCATTCCACTGTACCAAATGGATCAATACCTTTCTTTGGTGAAACTCGGATGTTCTTTAAATGCTTATTGTAACTTGAGAATTATTATTGATAACCTAAAAGATAATTCTATAGCAATGAAAAAAATTATACAAAAATAATTTCATTTATCAAGATATGATTCCAATCACTCAATTATTTCAACATACTAAAATAACAAAATACTGAATGAAATCATGGATGAAATTGTGGATTTTTTCCACTGGATATAGATGTTTGATACCAGGCAGACACTATCATTGAGTGTCCTCAGCAAAGAAAAAATATATCAGTCACTATTCATTATATTATTATACAAATAACATTAATAACAATAGTAGTATTGTTAAGTACTTATTATTGTTAAGTAGTATTGTTAAGTTAAAGTAAAATATTAAAGCAAAAACAATAGTATCTGATTAATAACTAAAGAATTTTCTTTCTCTTTTTTTGGTTTGGCTTTGACTTAAACTTTCACTTCATAGAGTCCTAAGATTGCAGAACTGGAAGAAATCTCACTGCACTTCCAGTTTAATCCTATATAAAATGGAAACAAATGGTTATCCAGTCTATACTTGAAGTTTTCCAGTGATGGGAATGTAATTCCTATTTGAAGGATCCTATTTAACCTCTGGATAACTATTTTAAGTGTTTTCTATTAGTCAAACAAAAATATCTATAGGTCTCTCCTATTGGCCTTTGCTTTGTCCTATGAAACCAAGCAAGTATAGTCTCTCTTCCATTTGACAGCCTTTTCAATAGTGGAAGACATGTTGTCATGTCCCGTCCCTTACTAATATCCCCAGAGTGTCTGGAAAAACATCACATTACAAATCCTGGCTTTTGTTCTCTGGACACATTCCAGCTTGTCAATTCCTTCCTAATATAAGAGTAAACAAGGTTAAACACTAGAATAGATTATTTTTCAATACACAGAAAATAGAGCCAGAAATTTTACTTAAAAAAAAAAACATGTAATATCTTAATAATGAACTTAGACAACTCAGAATTACTTAGTTTAAAAAATAAACACAAACCAACAGCAAATATAACCTTAGTCAACAACTGCCATCAATAAGTTACATATTCAAATAATTTATTCAAACTGAAAGAAAAGTTTGTTCAAAGGAACATAATAATGGTCACAATCATAGACAGAAAGCCTACAAAACCAAACAGTAGAGAAAGGGACCTTCCTCTCTTCTTTAATTCTTTTTAATAGATAATTGCAAAAAGAAAATTGTGGTTATTTCTGAAATTCAAACAAAAGGGTTCAGAATGGAAACTTTTTATCACTAGACTCTCAACCCAAACACCCAGAAGTTCCTCTCACCCTTTTCTGAGTTGTGCTGTAGAGACAACCTACATCTGGACAGTATCCTAAGCTCTATGCAACCCCTTGTATATAGAGGAATTGTCTTTGAAAAGATTTCAAATTCACATCTAATTACTTGCTCAATTTTGTAAAAATCCCTAAGAAATAAAACAATAACATTTATTTTATTCTACCTAAAGATTGTTACCTCCGAAGTTAGTACCACTTTGAATCCCTAATTGTTTTCAGAGATCATCTTCTAGATTGGGGACATCAAATTCAAACAGAAATAGATCTCAGTGGATCCTAAGATTGAGTTAGAAAATCACAAATTAAAATGATTTTTGTGTTATATATTTATTTGTTTTGCTAAACATTTCCTAATTCTATTTTAATCTGGTTTAGGCTGCTTGAGCATGAGTTGTAAGTTTGATGCCTCTGTTTACATGAATACTTTAGACCCAAATTACCATTTATCCTATCCATTTTGTAAGTAGTTTGAATACACCAATTAATGTCTAAAACTTCTTATCCTTTGACCCAACAATACCACTACTGGTTTTGTATCTACTTGTACAAGATCTTTAATATAGTGACAAATAAAGGGAAACTGAAGGGATGTCCATCTATTAGGAATTAGTGAACAAAGTTGTGGTATATGATTGTAACAGATTACTATTGTGAAATAAGAAATAATGAACAGGATGATCACAAAAACAAATAAACAAAAACCTGAATTTATATGAAGTGATGCAATCTGAAGTGAGCAGAACTGGGGGAAATTGTATATAGTAAAAACAGTTATGTATAATGATCAACTGTGCATAATTAAGCTATGATCCGCAATGCAAGGATCCAGGACAACCCTAAGGAACTCATGACAAAAAAAAAAATCTATCTACCACCAAAGAAGGAACTGATGGAGTCTGAATGAGGATTGAAGTATGCCATTCTTCATTTTATTTCCTCCATGAATTTTTCACTAGTGTAAGCAATATGTGTCTTCTTTCACAACATAATGAACATGGAAATATGTATTGTGTGGTAACACGTATACAATATATATCATATTACCTGCCATCTTGGGGAGAAGAGATGGGTAGGAGGGGGAGGAGACAGAACAGGGATTGCAAAATGTCAGAAAACAACTATTAAATTTGTATCATTGAAATCTGAATAGAGAATGAAATGTACCATTCTTCAGTTTATTTCCTTCATGAATTTTTCTCTAGTTTTAATAATATGTATCTTCTTTCATAACAGGAATAGGGAAATATGTATTATATGATAATATATGTGCAACCTATATCATATTATCTCACTTCTTGGGGAGGATACAAGCATGGGAGAGAAAGGGAGAGTACATGTAATCTTGAAAATTTTTCACTTTAAAAAATTGTGTCAACATGTAAAAAAAAATTGATTTAATTTAATTTTTAAAAAACTCACAAGTTTATCAATATTAGTGATTGTGCTTCTATCTTGGCCTCCTCCCAGCTCACATATGACACACCGTGCCAAGTTGTCCTTGAAATTATTGACATTGCAGAAGATTTCAAAGGTAGTTTACTAATGATGAGTGGAAAAAAGTAAATTTATATGTATATATTTTATATATGTCAATGTTATCATCTTGGCTAGCTTGTAAAAAGAAAAAGTTTCACTTTTCTCTGGTATCTATAGAACCTAGTCCAATGCCCTGGACATAGGTGGTGTCTAAGAAATATTTGTTGATTTAATTTTTATAAGCATCTTTATCCAGATGTTAAGGAGGTTCTGAGACTCAGAGGTTAAGTGATTTTCCTAGATTCATGAAAGCTAATAAATATCAGATTTGGTATTCAAAAATTGATCTTTTGAACTCAAGACATACTAAACCTCTCTCCAGTATGTCTTTCAATTCTACTTTGGGTTAATAGCAATGATCCAATAAGTAGTAATAGTTAAAAGGAAGTTGCTATCTTTGTAGTTCTATAAGAGATATATTTAATGGAGAGTCTAGTCTCTCTATTCCCTAAGCATTTGGTTAATTGCACACTGTCACTGAGGTTAGCATGTCCCTTTGTTCTTGAAAACTCAGTTGGTATAAGCCATTAACTTTCTATTAGGCAGCATTAGTGAATTTAGCATGTTGATCCCCTTCTGATTGAAAATTCATATGCAATAAATAATTTAATGTTAAGATTTACATTAACCCAGGAAGTTCCCAGAGCAATAGCAGTGATTATCATCTAGAACAAATTGGGGGCAAAATAATTTATATTGCTTCCTATAACTGTAGAGAAATGGGTCTTAGGAAATGATCATTAAACAAACAGACCATAAAATAGCATATAAAGTAATAATTCATGGAAAAATTATCACATGACATGTTAAAACTCTGACACCACATTCTAAATAAAATCTTAAAAAATCAATTCTTTTGGAATATAGAAGCAAAGCCAATTGAATGTTAGAAAGCAAAATCATTATGCATTTATTTTCATTTTTGTTTTATGTTCAGGTTTTTCTACAGTAATGAGCTGAACTTTAGATTTTGATTTCTAAGGGAATAGTCATCTTAACAACAAAGAAAAGTAGAAAACAAAACCCATAAACTTGTCAACAGGGTGCTGTGATTATAGCACTATATTCAAAATCAGAGGATTGGTCTGGTTGAACATACCAGGTCTCATGGATCTATGTATAACTCCTTTCTTGATGATCCTCAAATCTACTTTTTCCTACCTGAAGTTCTCTGCTAACTTCCATTCTTACATAATCACATGCCTTTCACATTGCAAAACAAAATGGTATCTTACTACCAATTAAAGGTATCTTAAAATCAACATATCCAAAATTGAACTCACCTTTCCCCCAAAATCTCCACCACTCCAATGTTACTATTGAGGACACCACTAACCTCTTAATCCCCCACAAGTTAGGTGTCTTCTTCAACTCCTCACAATCTCTCATCCCTGATGTCCAACCTGATGTCAAAGCCTGTTGATTTCTCCTTTGTAACATCTCTTAGATATATCTTCTCTGATTCTTCCACTACCCATGAAAAGGCACTCAAAACCACATTCTTAAATTGTTGCAATTGCTTGCTGGTGGTTTTACTAGCCCCAAATCTTGCCCAACTCCAGTTCATCTTCCATTCAGCTATCAAAGTGATTTTCCTAAAGTGCATGTCCAATTATGCCACCCCATTTGCTCATTCAATCCCCTATCATTTTTGGGATCAAAGAATAAATCCTTTATTTGACATTCAAAGTCTTTCATAACCTAGCCATCCTCTCTACTCTTTCAGTCTCATGTAATCTTTGATATAGCAACACTGGCATTCTTGTTTTTCCAAAACAAGACATACTGCCTCATTTTCTCTGGCTATCACCCATTCCAGGAATACTTTCCCTCCATCTCTACCTCCACCTTCCCTGGTTTCCTTTAACTCTAGATAAAATCCCATCTTCCACAGGAAGTCTTAACTTCTTAATTCCATTTCCTTCCCTCTATTATTTCTTATTTTGCCTGCTGCATATATCTGCTTGGCATATAAATAATATATATGTGTGTATATATTTGCTTATTGTCTTCCCTATTAGATTATGAGCTCCTTAAAGGCAGAAATTGTCTCTGTATCCTAATTTTTCATTCTCAGTACTTTGCATAATGGCAATTGCATAATTGGCACATAGTGGGTATTTATTAAGTGCTTTTTAATAACTATGGTTCTGATGATACAATTTTTCTACAGTGTTGTTTAAGTAAGTAACTCTGGGCCTTGGTTTCTTTATTTGTACATTTGGACTTGATTACTTTGAAGTTCTCTTTCTACTCCAAACATCTCTGTCTCTTAAAGGAAAAAAGAAAAAAAGAAAGAAAGAAATTTGGCTTTGTTAACCTAGCCTTTCTTTTCTCCATATTATAATGGAACGAATAATAGATTTGGAGGCAAACTGGATTTTAAATACTACCTTTGCCACTTATTTGTACTTATAAAGGAATTTAATACTAATGGGTTTCATGAAATAATAAAAGCTTACAAATTATGCTGATGAAATGGTGAAAGGATAAGAACATGCAATTTTCAAATGAAGGAATTGAAGCTTTCTATAATCATTTGAAAAAGATTTCCTAAATCACTCGAATGAAGAAAGGGAAATTAAAACAACTCTGGGATACCATATTACATCTATCAGATTTGCCAATAAGACATTAAAAGAAAGTGATAAATGTTGGAAGGGGTGTGGCAAAATTGGGACACTGATAATATATTGTTGGTGAAATTATAAACTGATTCAAAGATCCTAGATGTCAATTTGGGACTATGCCCAAAGAGCTATGAAACTGTGCATACTTTTTGTACCTGTACTACAACTACTGGGTCTGTATCCCAAAGAAATCATTAAAAAGGGGAAAGAACCTACTTCTACAAAAATATTTATAGCTGCTTTTTTGTGGTGACCAAGAATTAGAAATTGAGGGGATGTGGAATGGTTGAACAAACCATGGTATATGTTGGTGATGGAATACTGTAATGCTATAAGAAATGACAAACAAGATGATTTCAGAAAAAGCTGGAAAGATCTGCATGAACTGTTGCAGAGTGAACTGAGCCGAACCGGGAGAACATTGTACATAGTAATAGCAATATTGTATAATGATCAGCTGTGAAAGACTTAGCTACTCTCAGAAACACAATAATCTGAGAAAAATTTGAATTTCTTAAGACAAAAAATGCTAACCAACTCCAAAGAAAGAACTGTTGGAGTGAGATGCAAATCAAAGGATTTTATTTTCTACATTAGTTCCTTGGCAGTTTTATTTTGGGGTTTGGGTTTTATATGAGTATTCTCTTTCAACAATGACTAATATGGAAATATATTTTGCATAATACATGTATAACTCAGATCAAATTGCTTACCATTTCTGAGGGAGACAATTTGGATCTTATAATTTCAGAAAATATATATGTTGAAAATTGTCATGTGTAATTGGAAAAATAAAATATCTTTTAATAAAACATAAAAAATGTTATATAATTTACAGAGGTTTTTTCCAAGAATAATCTCATTTGGATCATAAAACAAGCCTAACAGGTAGTAGGTATTATTATATCCATTTTAGAGATGATGAAACTGAGGCTTTTGAGATAATAGGTGGATCACTAAGAGTCATACAGTAGTTAACTATCTTAAAAGGGATTTGTATTCAGGGCTTTTTGATTCCAACTCCAGTACTCTAACTATTCTGCCGTAAATTCTAAAATTCCTCAAAGGTATTAATTTAGCAAATCTTTCTCAAAGTATTTCATAAATGTTAGTTATTCCTTCCTATCTTATTTCATATATTTATGCTACCAAAAAAAGAAACCCTGCTCAAGACAAGATTCTCTCCTTGAGGACAGGATTGCTTTTGCTTTCTGACCTCATAACAAAGTGCCTGGAACATAGTCAACCCTTAATTGGTACTAGTTGCCTTACAGTAATAAAAGAATTCTCTTTGTTCAGATACACGCACATGCTCACAATACAACATGCACATGCGCACACAATCCAAAAAATGTTTCATTTTCCATTTGTTGAGAGATTGACAGAAATAAGAGGGTTTTTATATTAAATATTGTAGTTCTTTTAGAATTGATCAGGCAGTGAGATATAGGCAAGATTTCTTGAAAGCAAGAAATAGTCATTATTTATGTAAAAAAAAGGGGGGGGCATACTTTACCTACTTCTTTTATTTATTTATTGAGTTTTCTCCTTCAAAGGCAAGAAAGCAAAGAAATGTAAATAATTCAAGTAAAGAAATGCAGAATTTTGTGTACTTTCTATGTAAGAGAAACCCATATTTCTAGATCTATAATTGTTACAGTTATTCTTTCCTATTTTATCTCATATATTTAAGTTATCAAATTAAGAAACCTTGCTGAAGAGAAGAATTGAATAGAATCTAATAAAAAAGGACAGTGATACAAGATAGTGCTGGTAATATCCCAGAGATGTTTCCTAATCTGTGCTTTCTGAATAAGAATAGGAGAAAGGAAGGGATTGTTACAACATGTAAGCAATTTGGTAAATTTTATCAAATTACAACTGTGTAAAAGAAGTTTAAGAAGTAGCATGTATTTTTATCGATTCAAATAATTATAATTTCTTTTATAAACTTCATTAAAATATTAAATTCAGTTCTATGAACATTTGTTAAACACTGCCTATGTACTAGGCACTGTGCTAAGCACTTTGGATAGCATGTGAGTCAACAAATCCCTTGCCCTAATAGTGAGATTATCATCCATACACAGAGAAGCATGATACAAAGTAGAATGTGATAAAAATGGAAGGGAATATGTTAGGGTGGAAAGAGAGTTGGATTATGAATCAGGAAAATTGGGATCAAACCCTGCTTCTGACATTTACTACTGTCACCTTCAGAAAATCACTTAACCTCCCTGTACCTCAGTTTCCTCTCCTGTAAAATTACAGAGGCATATTAGATGACCCTGAAGACCCTTTCCAGATATTATTCAATAACTTTATGACTCCCTGGGGTTCAAGTCTTTACTCAGCTGGTTACTACCTTGGTGACCTTGGGCAAGTTATTACACCTTTATTGAGAACTGATTTCCTTACCTATAAAAAATGAGAGTTGAATTAGACGTCTTCTAAGTCCTTATAACTAAAAATCCATGATACTATAATAGGTGAAAAGGAGTCATCTAGACAAGATGACTTGGGATTATGGGCAAACACATACATATGCATACATCAAAAATGCTTCATGAGAAATATTAGTATAATTTCCTTGAAGCTTTCAAAACCCTTTAAATCTCACATGGTTTGGGTACATAGCTGAGAAAAGTCATTCCTGTCTCCTCCGCCATTCACCTGGGAATCTCATGTCATATCAAGATTACTCTCAGTTCTGCTAGAGAATTTCTTGCCTGGAAATGGTAGCTTCAAAGTGATTATAAGGGATTTTTTCCCTAAAAGTGGTTCATCCAAATGCCAGTAGTTTTATAGACAGAATTATTTTCCTGATTTAGGAATCAAGACACCTTGGTTTACATCCTGGTTCCATTATTAAACAGTTATGAGACACAGAGCAAGTCACTTAATTACCTTATTATTTTTGTTTCCTCATCTGTAAAATGAGGACACTAATACCTTACCTATCTTACAGAGTTCTCATGATGATCCAATAGGCAATACATGTTAAATGTGTTTGAAAAGTATAAATGAAGGATAAGCGTCATCTGACTTACCTTCTCCATTCAACCTTCTGACACTCTCTCCCCCTCAGTTTATTTAGGAAAACAAAAAACATAGCAAGAAAATCTCAACTAGATTCAAATACCAACAATTTTTTTCTTTTCTAACATTCTTTTTAAATTTTGAATTCCAAATTCTCACTTCTTTCACTACCCACCAAGAAAGGAAGCAATATCATATTAATTATCCCAGTGAAATAATATAAAACATATTTCCATATTAATAATATTGCAAAAAATGAAATGAGAAAACTTTTGGGCTCGAAAGTCATAAATTCTCTATCTAAAGATGAGTATTATTTGCATCATGAGTTCCTTAGAATTTTCTTAGATCACTATATTGAGCAGAGTAGCCAAGTCTCTCACAGTTGATCAACATTACATCCTACTATACAGAATGATTTCCTTCTCATTTCACTTTGCAACAGTTTATAGAGGTCTTGCTATGTTGTATGTGTTTGTTTTTTTTTTCTGAAACCATTGCCTTATCATTTCTTATAGCACAATATTACTCCATCACAATCATATGCCACAATGTTCTCTTATCCCCTTTCTCTTTTATTTCCCTATTGGGTAAGATAGATTTACATATCCAACTGGATATATTAATATACATATGAAGAACATGTCTATATAATATATATTTTCTCTTTGAACCAATTGTTTTTGAGGACCTCATGCATTGACCACTACCCCTTCACCCTCACCTTCTCCATTGTAAAAACTCTTCTTTGTGCACCTCACTCATATGAAAAAAAAAAAATCCCACATTCTATCTCTTTCTTCTACTTTCTCCCAATGCATCTATCTTTTCATTTCTTCCTTTTTACTGAAGAGCATTCCAACATAATTGACTCATACTTATATCTCTATGTAAAGTCTTTTCAATTGACCTATTATTAAAGTATTAGGTGTCATATAAATTATCTTTCCTTACAGAAAAGTACAGTTTAACAGTATTGAGTCTTGTGATTTTTACTTCATGTTGAGCTTTTTATGCTTCTCTTTAGTCTCAGATTTGAACTTAAATTTTTCTGTTCAGCTATGTTCTTTTCATCAAGAATGTTTGAAATTTCTCTCTTTAATTAAATATTCATTTTCATCAAAAGGATTATACTCAGTTTCACAGGGTATATTATTCTTGGTTGTAATCCTAGCTCCTTTGCCTTTCAGAATATCATATTCCAAACTCTCTACTCCTTTAACATGGAAGCTGCTAAATGTTGTATGATCCTGATTGTAACTCTGTGATATTTGAATGGTTTACATCTGAATGCTTTCAATATTTTCCCCTTCATCTGAGAGTTTTATAATGTGATTATGATATTCCTGGGAGTCTTCATTTTAAGATCTCTTTCAGGAAAGGTTTGGTGAATTTTTCTATTTCTATTTTACTCTCTGCATATAAGATATTGAGTCTGAATTCCTTTATAATTTCTTAAAATATGATGTCTTTTTTTTTTACCATGGCTTTCTGGTAGTCAAATCATTTTAAAACTCTCTCTCCACAATCTATTTTAAATGTCAATTGTTTTTCCAATATTTCACATTGTTTCTCTTTTTTATTGTTTCTTGATGTCTTGTGGAATTGTAAGTTTTCAGCTGCCCAATTCTGATTTCTAAAGAATTATTTAAGATATTGTGCCTCTTTTACCATTTGGCCAATTCTGTTTTAAAGTTTTTTTGTTAATTATTTTTGTGCCTCTTTTAACAATATATTAATTCTATTCTGATAATTCTCTTACATCACTTTCATTTCTTTTCCGAACTTGTCCTCCTCCACTCATCTCTTTCTTCAACTATTCCAAGAATTTTTGGTGATATTGAGTCTAATTAGCATTTTTCTTTGAGGGTTTGGTTGTAGTTATTTTCTCATTAAAGTCTTCTGAGTTTTGTGTCTTGATCTTCCCTGCTTTTTATGGCCAAGTTCTCTTTTTTTTTTAATGTTTGCTCATTTATCCAGCTTATTTCTTGATTTTGAAATTTATGTTAAAGTTGTACTCTTTCCCTTGAGAATGGGTATGCATGGTCCTCAGTTTTTCAGGCTTCCTCATGGTTCTTTTTGTGAAGATTGAATTTGGATATCTCCTGATTATGACAATGAAGATACTTAGCTCTTCCTTTATTGTGAAGACTGAATTGTAATTAATTAATTGTAATCCCCTGACTATTTTTAGGTCTTAATTCCCAAAGTATTAACTCAGTATTTAAAGCAGATCTACCTATTTTAACTACAAAAAGGTGTTGACTAACCAAAAAAAAAAGGTGTTAACTAACCACAAAAGGTGTTAACTAACTACAAAAGGTGTAAACACCCATTTCATACATTGAGAGGGCAGTCCTAGAGAGGAGCTTCTGCTGTGATTGGTAGATGTAAAATTTAGGGGAGGTGACACAAGAGAAAAAGGTATTTAAATAGAGGAAACAGAGGCACACAAGGGTGAATCAATAGATCAAGATTCAGTCACTCGGAGTTGGAGTGGAATGAAGATTCAGTCACTTGGGTTGGAGTGAAGAAACATCACTCGGAGGAGAGACTGGAAGATTCACTCAGAGTTGGACTGGAAGACAGACACTTGAAGAGAGACTAGAAGACAGACACTCAGACTTGGAGTGAAGAGACTTGGTTGTGGAACTGGACCCCTGGAGGAGCTCGTACAGGAGACCTCAGACTGATTTACTTTTAGATGGTCACCCATGGTGAGTGAAAGGCTGACTTAGTTTCCTTGCCTTTCTGGAGGTGTGAAACTCCAAGAAAGGTGCATCCTCTTGAGACTCCTTTCCCCTGGCTGAGGCTTAGAATTTCTACCTGGCTCTGAGAAAGCCAGATCTCTCTCTCCTTCTCTCCCCTTTCTCTCTTCCTTAATATCTTCCCTCTATTGTAAAATAAATTACCATTAAATTTCATTTTACTTTAGTAATTCATTTGGGATTTAAAAATTAAATCCCTGGTGAACACCAATTTGACATTCAGTCCAACCATATAAATCTAATATATGTTTTCAGAGTTAGTTTTGGAAAAAATATTTTGTTGCTTCCAAGGTGATGTGATCTGGTGAAGAGTACTGTCACTCTTTCTTGGTTCATTCTTTAGACTTTAACTAGGAAGGGTTCCTGCTCCCCAGCAGATGCAAACACCAGCATTTCTCTTGGCTCTAGAACTAATCATCGTCCCTTCCACCTTGTGAACAACCACATATGCTCCAACCCTCCTTGGGATTACAACTGGTACTTCAATCCAGAACTGTGTATGAGTAATAAATCTGCTAATCAGTGCCAGCTACACCTACTGCCAACAACAGGTCCCCTGAAATCCCATTCTGATTAAATATCTAATCCCATTACCGTATTTAGGCTGAGAATTCCCAAAACTACTACTCTTGCAGCCACTGATGCTGTTGACATGTATGTGATCTTGACTTTAACTCAATCCTTTCCTTTAGAACCTCCAAAGTTTTCTTAGGCCAGAAAAATGTCTTATTCTGACCTTTTTTGGCTCTACCACCCAAAATTGTATTTGAGACAATACATTAAATTGTTTGGAGGGGAATGTTGAGAGAGTTTAACTGGGTTACTGCTACTAATCTGCTATTTTTATTCTGTCCCAAACAACAAAACCCAATGAAGATAAACTGGCCCATCACTGATTCAAGTCCTCTCTTGGTCAGCCTAATGGCACTTAATGACTCCCCTTTATTGTGGGTTAATTTGTCACTTTGGTTTTGAGGAAAGGAGTTGCTCTTTTATTTTATTTGCCTTCTATTCATTTTTAAACATTGTCAGGCCTTAGCTCTCTGGTAATCACAACAGCCACTTATCCTAAAAACTGAAGCTGGAAAGGAGCACAGATTTGCTTAGAGAACACAACTCCAATAGCAGTCTTTGTTGAGTGACTTTTGTCACTAATGCATTAATGTTGGTGGCATCAGATATATAAGACAAGTTTCTCGGCTTCAAAATGCCAATATATCACTTTCAGGTTTTGGAAAGATTTTATATAAGGTACTTATAATAATATTTCAAATTTGATGTTATTAATGTCTATTCAATTTTATAAATTTGAAAATTGGAGTTTGGAGAGATTAAAGGACCTAACCATGAATAGTTAGTATTATGAGTAGGATTTGAACACAGGTCTCTCTTGACTCAAAGTACAGAACTCTCCACTCATCATAACAAATTTAGTAACTAGATCTTGTTGAATGTTGGATGAAGAAACAAACAAAAAAATGAACAAACAAGGGAATAAGCAAAAAGAATAAATGAGCATAAAAGTAATGAACTGATAAATTTTTCCACTATAATATAGAACTGGTAAATGTATAATATTTGTAAATAAGTTGTTATCAGAATTCAGAGGAAGGAAAACTATATAACTGACAGATCAGGGAAAGCTTCTTGGAATAGGTGGCATTTGAAGTGTGCCTTTGAGGATGAATGAGCATACAAAAGATACAAATTGAAGTCAGAGTGGACAGTGGCATGTAGCCTATTATCATTCCATGTATAGCAAAAGACATGTACCAGGGCACAGAGTTCCTGTTCATAGAAGAGGTACATGTTGTTTAGAACTTAGAAAATGAATAGTAAAATAAGTCTGGAGTCTTATTGTTGAGGATCTTGAATGTAACGCTAAATTATTTAGAGATTATGAGTTATGTAATAAGGAACCATTAAGGGTTTTGAGCAATGGTGCTACATGGTCACAGAGTGGGTCAGTTCCTTCACTAAACATGCCATATATTGTGTAAAATCATTTTTTTCTCATTAGTGAATCGAAAATATAGAGCCTGGATTGAAGAGGAGAGCCTTGTACATGGTGAAGTCCTCCAGATTGTCCTATCTACTGATGACATTGCACTAATTACATCAAGCCCTGGAATATTATAGATTTTCTTCAAAAGGATCTATAATCAACCAACAGAGTTTGGTCTAAACATCCATACAAGAATGACCTGTCAAGGCTTGTGCCTTGCCTATTCCAGAACCCCACATGGTGTATACAAATTCCATCAGAGTACTATTTCTCATTCTAACATCTATTATAACTCAAACTGAGAGCAGGACAATGGTAGGGCAGGAACCCTGTAATTCAGCTTACCTTTTTGTATTCTTACTTCACAACAACACTCTGGGGCATTTACTGTAAGTGGCATTAACTCCATTTTACAGATAAAGAAATTAAGGTCCAGGAAAATTTAATGACTTGTTCATAGTCTCCTGGCTATTAAGCAGCAGAATGAAGTTTTGAACCCAGATCTTCTGAATCCACTGATAGGGTCCTATCCACTATACCTTTCACTCATGAAGCAATAGGTATATATTCTATAAATGGGGAAAACGGGTACAGAATTTTTTTCATATTTCTTTCAGTTTTATCAAAGTATTTGTATGTCCTTCTATACTATGAGAAAGAAAATCAATAGTTTGTCTCTGGCTGATATTATGATCTCCTGAACTTAAGATCACCTATGGGGCAAAAAACTTGCTAATAGACACGTTAGAATGAACTGGAAAAATGAGGAGAGCAAAGTAGAATCTTTAATATAACAATTATAATGGATTGAATATATGGAGCTTTATATTGTTTTTCCTTGTTAAAATTAAAATTTTAAGTTAATTTATAACAGATCATATCATATTATGTTATATCAGATCATGCCATATCATATTATGTTATATCATATAATGCCATATCATATTATATTATAAAATTTTAATTCAAAATGTAATTAAACTTTAAAATCAATGTTCTCTGGCATTCAAATCTCAGAAATTTTCAGAATGGATATGGGTCAATACAAATTCAGTTTTAAAGATTATTCGAGGTACTTTTGATTTTTTCCTTCTTCCATGAATATCCTTGGATTCTAAAGTTTTATTCTAAATAAAACAGAATAAATATTTTAAAAATAAAATGCTAAAGTAATTTGAAGAGCAAGTCATCCTCTTTCTTTGCTTTCCTTATCTATCCACTCCCCTACCTCTGCGCCCCAGTCACCTCAACAATAGCATTTTTTCCATAGATAATTCCTACAAAAGCTTTGTTTCACAGTAAAGATGTTGGGGGTAAGTGCCCTTCAGGATTTGTGGTTCAAGATTCTAATTGTGATTCAAGGGTCTCCTTAACATTCTGTATAATGAAGAAGAGTATTACACTTTAATCATCACTCCATGGATTACAATCAGCGTGTCTAGACTAAGTGAGTTCATGTTTTTCTCCCAGGGAAATTAGCAGGCAACAATTATGCAGCTTGTCCATTTTTTGATGTCATTAGAGAAGCTTCAAAAGCATGAAGGCTCTCAAAAGCTAGAGTCCTTGGAAGATTACAAACAGATCAATAATCCTTTAGCTTTAAATAGCTTCAAGGTGTCACACGGGAATTCTTACTACCACCAATAGAGTTTACAATCTTTAGACTGTTAGACTGAACATGAAGGATGAAGAAATAGGAATATATCATTTTGTTAGCTTGTATGTCCTGATGTCTATGCTTACCTAAATGTTTGTTGCCTTGTTACTAATTTCAAAGTTAGGATTATATAATCAGGGAATTGGAAGAGACTTTAAAGACCACACAGTCCAGTAGCCATTTTAAAGTTGAGGAAATGTCCTATGGAAGTCAATAGGTCCATGGTTACATTCAAAGTTACATTGCAAGGAAGTCAGATATTCAAACTCAGATCATAAGAATCCAAAGCCACTATATTTTCCCCTACTTCATGCTACCTCTCCTTTAAAAAAAAAAAATCCAATCATTGCCAGCTTTAAACAAACTCCTCAGGTAATCATTTCCCAGGATCATAGTACCAAATATTTATAACTAGAAGAGAATCTAGAGAGCATTTAGTCTTACAGTAATGAGGAAAATTAACTTAAATGACTCATCCAAGGTCTCTTAACTTTCTGCCTTTATTATTTCATATTAACTGATCCATCTTAAAAAGTAAGATAAATTCCCCTTATAATAATCTTTAGAAAGTTCTGTATTTATTTTTTTTTAATTCTTTTAGGGAGATGAGAAAGGAAAAGGAATAAGCATTTATATAATGCCTACTATGTGACAAGTGCTGTGCTGAGTACTCTAAAAATTCATTTTACTACTATATCCTTACTGAAATACATATATTTATTTAAGTGAAACAAGTCCTACCAAGGTCCCCACTGTGCTGACTCAATTTTCCTAGCCTGGTTTCTTCCAGAGGTTCATATAGGAGACTGGGATAAGGCATCAAGGAAGTACATACAGGAACTTCTACACATTTTAAATGATTTTGGAAATTAGGGAAGAGCAAACCCACTTATGTCCTATACATGCAGCCTGGACTAAGGCATTAAAAGTGAGACTTTGCCCTTTGGGGCATAATAAGTCAGCTCCAGACAGGAATGTTTAATGCTATAAACCAGGCTGAGGAATAGGTCTGCTTGGGAAATGGTATGCAAACTAGACCAAGAACCATGATTGTAAGTAGAGTAGGATAAGAAGATAACTGAGGCAGATTCAAGATGGTGGCTTAGAAGCAGTGAAAGTTAAGTCCTCTTTGAAAATGCTTCCACACCAATCAAAAACAAAGTCATTTGAGGGGAACACAAAACCAAATCCAACAACAAGAGGGGGAGGGGGCTCTCCTGCTCAATTCAACTTAAAAGGTACACAGAGAAGGTTGAATTCTTGGCTTTAAAGAAAAGAAAGAAGAAAGGCCCCCAGAATCCTCCCCCACCTACTGTCCTGAGAGTCAGGTGGTTGCTGGGATCTCTGGGCAAGGGCTTTAGCCTGGAGGGAGTGCCTCACTGCCACAGCTACTCAAGGTGCAGGGCTCTGACCACAGTTGTCAGGGAGGCAGCTGGAGGAGAGGGGCAGGGCAGTCTGGTCACAGCCTTCAGCCCCCATATCTCCATCTTGGGCCTCTACCTCTGGAGGTTTTGGCCTCAGGGTACATCCAGCTCTGTAGATCAGCAGATCATTGGGGCCTGGCTTAATCCCATCCATCAATAGTAAAAATAAGAAACCTTCAGGAGGCAGGAAAGCTCAATCTCCAACACCCCTTCCCCACCTACTGAGTTGAGAGCCATGGTGAGAATCTGACTGACTAGGATCCAGGGTGAAGGCTGCAACTGCAACAGAGTACCTTGGTACCACCTTGGGAAGCTCAGGGCTCTGACCCAGCAGCCAGCAGGGAGGGGGCTGGCAAAAAGGAAGCAAGGAAGACAAGGGTAACTACCTTCATTCTCTACACTTTCACCTTCAGCTTCATATTCTGCTGGCAGATAGGGAAGATCTGGCCTCAGGGCTTATTAATACACTGGGTCAACTCCATCAGCCTAATCCAATTAATCAGTAGAACAGAGAAGAAGCCCCTTTAGGACAGAATAGACCAAACCCACAGATCCAGCAAATAAACAGAGGATCAAGATTACAGCCAATGACAGGGGGGAAAGAAGGACAAAAAATAGGAGTAAACAACAGAAAAAGAAAAATTACAATCGACAGCTTCTATCCAGGTAATGACCAAAGAGCAAATGACACAGAGGAGGACCAAGGAACACCAAGCAAAAATGCAGGAACTCCAGTGAATTATACACATACTTTGAAAGAATTCAAAAAACAATTAAGAGAAACTGAAGAAAATTGGGGAGAGAACTTAAAAAGGCTAAGTAGGCCATCTGGAAACAGGGACACATGAACTAAAACAAGAAAATATTGTTTTAAAAGTCAGAATTGGCCAGCTTGAAAACAAGGCAAAGAACGTAAAGGATGACCTACAAAGAACTAGTATGACAAATTCTATTGGATTAAGAGATTTTGTGGAATAGATTTCAGTGAAAGGACAAAATGCTTCCCAGAACAGACATCATCACCAGTTTTCCTTTAGTAAAGAGATAAGTATGCCTCCCAACTTTCTAGCTATATCTCTTGATTTTGTCCATGCTTGACAGTTTGGGCAGAACAAGACTATGGGCTGCTAGATAAAAGATTTCAGATAAAGTATTATGTGAATAGGTTAATGAGAATTAATACTAACCTTCATTAATCCTGTCATTTCATTATGCTTAATTAGATGTTTATTTTAGATACATGTGGTTGCTTGAAAAGATGGAAAATAGTAGAAACAAATTACTTCTTCATGTGAAAAGGAGTTTCCCTAAATTCAGCAGTGAAGATTGGGTTAGGAGCTCTCGATTTGATTGAATCAGCCCCTGAAGTAACAATATAAACCCTTAGAATAACAAAAGAAAAACACTACCATCCAAAAGAATCAAGGTAGTAAGTAGTATCTAGATTTCTTTAATTCTGAGAATTCTGTAATTCACTAATTCATAAGATCTTTCTATTTTCAAGAGCAACCCAACATGTTGAGTAAAGGTTACTGTCTACTACTTGAGTGATCAACTGAGAGCACCTGCTTTGGTCCCACTTAATCACTTAGATCAGACTCTCAGGACTATTACTAGAATTTCCTATTTGGCTAAAAATTCACCCTCATCAGACTGTCAGCTCCTTGAAAGCAAGGACTGATTGTAATTGTTCTTAATGTGCATTTTGATGGGGGGAGAAGTCTTTGTTTACTTTTTGTCTTGATATTCCCAATACTTACAGAATGTCTAGCATATTGTAGGCATTTAACAAATGCTAGTTGAGTAATTGACTGATTTGCTTTTCCTAGAATAACAAGTTAATTTGTGGTAGAAATCTGAAGGGAGTCAGAGGATGTCACTTATTTTCTAGGCAACCTTGGATGGAGCAAGCCTCTTGATCTCTCAGAGCCTCCACTGCATCATCTGTAAGATAGCTATAATATTATTTACCTCATAGATTTCTTGCAAAGTTCAAATGGAATAAAAGAAGCAAAGTGTTTTGTAGATACTAAAAGTGATGCTGTAAATGGCAGCGATGGATGACACCAATACAAAGAATTATCATTTTTCTGAGGCATCTGAAGAAATCTTAAATCATCATTATAAGATATTTAGAAGTTTTCATTCTATTAACTTGTTTTAACTAATATTTCATTAAATAATTGCCTCTTTCTCTCAAATAAAAGCTCAGGTTCCCCTATATTTTATTTGCCCTCCCCCAATTCAGGAATGAGCTATATCCAATCACTTCTAGGTCATAGAGAATAAAAATTTGATTTCCCATATCCACTGCTGCCACAAAGCTAAAGCCCATTCACTAAAGAATGGTCTAGACACTATCTGGCCAGATTTTCTGGGAGCATATTATAACTGAGGTGTGGGCAAGTAAAGGAAAACTGCTTTTTTTAATGGATATGTGATTTCATCAGTGTGAGTTTTATTTACCTAGGTGGAATTCTTTATCTTACTTTATTAATATTCTTCTGCAGCCTGAGGAACTGTCTAATATTCTGAAAAACTCTCCTCTGGCTCTTTTTTTTACATTTGAATGACCCAATTTAATATTTGCTCTGTGCATCTATAATCCCTCAATAGCATATCTGAACTGATCCACCTTTTTTCTATTATGTATTCCCTCAGTGTTATTTTTATGGCATTTTTGAATATGGGACATACACTGTATCTTATTTGTGTTCTCAATTGACCTTTGGTTTCCCACCCTGAAAATTGTGAGCTCCTTGAAAGGGAGGACTGTCTTTTTCCTTTCTTTGTATACACAGTGCTTAATACAATTACATGACCCAGAGTAGAGGCTTGATAAATGTTTGCTGACTGACTGAGTTACTAACAATATAAAATTCTCAAATATTTTTACATTCTAAGTCACAAAATTGGGTGGTAAAAATATTCATATTGAAAACATGGGTATTGCACCAAGAAGCAGCTAGAGATCATAAAAAGCACTATACATTTTCTCAAATGCCATCTACCTCGTTCCATCTTTCCTATTCAATACTGTCCCCAACTCATTTTCTCTCTCCAATAACTATTGAGAAATCATTCAACTAGCCTTTCATAAGCACCTATAATGTGTAAGGATCTATGTAGGTACTAATGGAAAAAAAAAACAAACACAAAAGTGAAACTGCCTCTCCCCTAAAGGACCTTACATTATAGATAACATGTGTGTGTGTGTGTGTGTGTATATATATATATATATATATATATATATATATATATATATATATATATATATATATATATATAAGCTTCCAGTTTAAGATGGCTGCAGAGACAGGGCTCTTCTTCTCCTCATAACCAACCAATATAAAGTACCTCAAAAAGAAAAAAATATCCCAAGAACAGATGAGCAAAGGGGCTCCACAGTAGGATCCAGAATTGAAGGTAGATGATATTTGGGTATTTCCACTCTATAAGAGGGTGAAATAACTCCCACCAAAATGTGAGCTGATCAACCCTCCCCCTCTCCACCTACAGAGCCAGGGTCAGAGCCAGCAGGTCAGAATAAATAATGGAAAGGGATGCAAAGGAAGTAAAATAAGGGTAGGGCTTAGGAGGGGTGATTAAAAGAAAAACACTGGTTTAAAAGGAAATAGTGAAAGAAGAAAGGGCAAAACTAGTAGAGGAAATCAAAATGTTCAAGAATACACAGGTGGTAATCATAACTCTGAATGTGAATGGGATGAACTCACCCATAAAACAGAAGAAAATAGCAGAGTGGATTAGAAACCAAAATTCTACCATAGGTTGTCTACAAGAAACACACAAGAGGCAGGTAGACACCCACAGGGTAAAGGTAAGAGGATGGAGCAAAATCTATTGGGCATCAACTGATAAAAAGAAGGCAGGAGTCACAATCATGATATCTTTCAAAGCCAAATTGAAAATAGATCTAGTTAAAAGAAATAGGGAGGGAATTATATCATGATAAAAGACAGTATAGGCAATGAAGAAATATCAGTAATCAACATGTATGCACCAAATGGTATAGCATCCAAATTTCTAAAGTAGAAACTAGTGGAGTTGAAGGAGGAAATAGATAGTAAAACTATACTGGTGGGAGAAATGAATCTCCCTCTATTAGGTCTAGATAAATTAAACCAAAACATAAATAAGAAATAGGTAAGAGAAGTGAATGAAATCTTAGAAAAATTAGCATTAATAGACATGTGGAGAAAAATAAATAGGGTCAAAAAGGATTACACCTTCTTTTCAGCAGCACATGGATACACTCAGAAAGAGTGGCCATGTACTAAGACATAAATACATGGCAAACTACAAAAGAGCAGAAATAAGTGCAATTTATATTTTCAGATCATAATGCAATAAAAATAATAATTAGTAAGGGTACATGGAGAGGCAAATAAAAAATCAGTTGGAAATTAAGTATTATGACTCTCCAAAATTGGTTTGTTAAAGAACAAATCTAGAAACAATTAATAATTTCATTGAAGAGAATGACATATTCTCAAAAAGCATGGGATACAGCCAATGCAGTACTCAGGGGGAAATTTATATCCTTGAGTGCATATATTAACAAATCAGGGAGGGCAAAGGTCAATGAATTGGACATGCAAATCAACAAACTAGAAAGTGAAAAAATTAAAAATCCCCAGAAGAAAACTAAATTAGAGATCCTAAAAATTAAAGGAGAAATTAATAAAAGCAAAATTAAAAGAACTACTGAATTAATAAATAAGACTAGAAACTGATACCTTGAAAAAAACAAATGAAATAGACAAAGTACTGGTCAATCTAATTTAAAAAAGGAAAGAAGTAAGCCAAATTAACAGTATCCACAATGAAAAAGGAGACCTCACCTCTAATGACGTAGTAATTAAGGCAATCATTAAAAACTATTTTGCCCAATTATATGGCAATAAATACTGTATGACCCTGGAAAACTCACTTAACCCTATTTCCCTTATCTGAAAAATGAGTTAGAGAAGGAAATAGCAAACCACTTCAATATCTTTACAAAGAAAACCCCTTATAGAGTCATGGAGAGTCAGACTGAACATGTATGTATGTGTATCTATGCATGGATTCATATACATGCCTGTCAATGGCTTGTGTCCATTTATACATGCATAAATATATCTACATGCCCACATGATGAAATTATGAGTCAGTACTAAAATGTCAATTTCCCTACTCTAAATCATTTTTTTACCTAGCTACATCAGGTCAAATTAAATTAGAAGAAAGAGAAAGTTTCTAAACTGAGATTATATTCATCCACACAATATGTACCAGTACTAATAAATTTTTACCTATTTAAACTAATTAAAATATTCCTCTTTTTATAATCCCTCCTCACTCTTATGAGGGCAAAATCCTCACAGCTCCACTTCCATGAATCAGTGAAGGAATGCTCATCAGTTGGGGAATAGCTAAATAAGGCATAGCATATGAATGCAATGAAATACTATTTATTGTACCATAAAATATGACAAGCAGGTTAAAGTTTGGGAAAAAATGGAAAGACCTACATGAATTATGAAGAGTGAAAAGAGGAAAACCAAGAGAACATTAAATACAGCAAACTGTTTGAAGAGTGACTTGTGCATGTCAATCTCTAGAGAAAGAACTGATGCTAATAAATAGAAATAATTGACATAGTTTTATATATATATATATATATATATATATATATATAATGATTGTTTCTCTAATGGAAGAGAGTTAGCTTGGTATTTTAATGTAACAAATAAATACATTTAAATAAAAAAGAAAAGCAATAATAATAATGATTAACAAATGAATGAGGTGGTAAGTTTTCATTGCCATCATTATAGCTATTAGAATTAATAATTTGCTTTACCAATCAGGTGTCCAGAATGAGGACTGTACTAATGTAATGTCACTGAACTCTCCTAATGGGTGAAACTTCATTTAAAGAAATTTGAGTATCATGCTTCATAGAGACTGTTAATAAATTGGAGCTAGTCCAGAGAACTTCCAAAAGGATCAATTCCCAGCTCTTTCACCTGTCAGCTATGACCTTGGACAAGTCCCTTAACCTTTTGGATCTCAATTTCCCCATATGTTAATTGAGAAACATAAATTAGATCATCACTAAGATTTCTAATTCTGATAATCTCTGCAATCTAAAAAGAATGTTTAGCCCAAAAAGAGGTCCCTCAGAAAGGATGTAAGATTTGTCTTTAAGTCTTTAAAAGGCCATCTTGTTGAATAGGATTAATTTATTCAGCCTTCTTCCAAAGGAAATCACAAGGGAACATTGTGAAAAGTCAGATTTCAAATAGTTCTAAGGAAAAACTGAATAATAACTAGTTGTCAAAAATAAAATGAGCTCTGGAGGGCAATTTGGAACTATGCCAAAAGGGTGCTAAAAGACTTCCTGCCCTTTTATCCAGCCATAGCACTCCTGGGCTTATACCCTAAAGAGATAATAAGGGAAAAGACCTATACAAGAATATTCATAGTTGCACTCTTTGTGGTGGCAAAAAAATTGGAAAATAAAGGGATGCCCTCCAGTTGGGTGATGGCTAAACAAATTATGGTAAATGTTGGTGATGGAATACTATTGTGCTCAAAGGAAAAATGAACTAGAGGAAGTCCATGTGACCTGGAATGACCTCTAAGAATTGATGCGGAGTGAAAGAAGCAGAACCAGGAGAACATTAAACACAGAGACTGATACACCATGGTACAATCGAATGTAAAGGACTTCTCCATGAGTGGCAATACAGTGATCCTGAACAATTCAGAGGGGCATATGAGAAAAACCACCACCCACAGTCAGAGGAAAAACTGTGGGAGCAAAAACACAGAAGAAAAACAATTGCTTTATTACATGGGTTGATGGGCATATGATTGGGTATGTAGACTCCAAATGATCATCCTAGTGTAAATGTCATGAAAAAAGGTTTTGACCACAGACACATGTAAAACCCAGTGAAATTGTGAGTTGATTACGGGAGGTGGCAGGGAGAGAGGAGGGAAAGAATATGATTCTTTTAACCAAGGAATAATGTTCTTAAGTGACTAATTAAATAAAACAAAAAAAAATAGAATGAGCTGCTTTCTGGAGGTAGGGAGTTTCTCATGACTAGAGATCATCATCAGAAACTAAATGATCACAGGATCTTAGAATCTCAGAGCTGGAAACGACTTCAGTGATAAAATGTTCTAAAGGATGCCTGAATAAGAATTCCACGTACAGCAGACCCACCAGGGAGTTATCCTTTTGGAAAGAATATTGTAGGGACATTCCTCCTCAGGGTTGGAGGAAGTAGACAAACTCTTCAGTGTTCTCCAGTGCTAAGATACTATAGTTCTGCTCAAGTTGTTTGGAAGCAAGAGCAGAGATGTCAAACATCAAGATTCCTCTTGTTCCCAGTCTAGTATATTAACCACTCCTTCTAGGAGAATTCTTGTCTGCACAGGGAGAATAAAATTTGGGCTATGGCCCAGAACATACATATACAGAATGATTTGGTATCTGTCTGCATATGTGAATATAGGAGTATGCATATGCAAATAGAAACTTATTCTTTTTTAGCCAATTTAGATTACTTTTGTGTATTTTTAGAAAACTTTGTTCACTTCATCTTCTTGACATTTCATTATATTTTACAATCACAAAGTCAACTCTCCAGCAACAAAGCAAAACATGGCTCTTTGAAATAAATGTTGTCATTAACAAGCCATGCCAGGCACAGTGACAGATTTGCAGCTGTAATGAATAACATTTCCCTCAAAGTTCTTCTGTCTGACAGAAAAGCTGTGACATTACTGCAGGCAACAGTGTTGAGAACTAGAAGATTGATTGATGCCAGCGGATAATTGAAACCTCAGTACTGTCAGATGCATGTCAACCTAACAACCAAACTACTGCTATGAGATAATATTTATCATGTTACAAGCTTTCTGTGAATAAAAACCCCCATATACTGAAAAACACAGAACATGCCTCATTAAATATGACTTAGGGAATATTGCTGTGGATGACTCCATTATCAAGGATAAATTAGTTTGCAAACTTTTTCTTCTGCTTCCCTTTGGTTAGTAATGAGTTAAATTGTGTCAGGGAGATTTGTTAGTTTCTTATGAAAGGGAGATGTAGCAAAAGAAAGTGAGAATTTAATTTTTCTGAGAAATAAATTGGATCAAAAATTGAATCATGAACACTCTTCTGAAAATTTGGAATTATAATTCAACCTCTCCCAGACTCTTTTCTCATAGGAAAAATGGGAATAATAGTAGCATCTTATTTATTCAGTTAATCTGTGACTCAAATGAGATAATATTCATAAAGTGCTTTGCAAACCTCAAAGCACTATATGTTTGTTGGCTATAATAATAATAATAATAATAATATAAAGAATGCTTTTCTAGATCTTCTTTAATTAATTATATAATAAATCAGATTTTCATATACCTATTTCTAAAGTTTTAGCTTCCAGAAGCAAAACATGGCTAAAAATGTCTTATTCAGATGTAATATTCCAACTCCCAACCTTTTATCTTCTTGGCGAATTTGCTTTATGTATTCTGTAGTACATCTGTTGCTTTTCATTCTCATTGCTTTGCCATGCAAAAACTCTTAGACAAGATTTAAGGAGATAAAACTGAATAGAATTCTATCTCTGAATTATCTATAATTAGAACAATTTTCTCTTTTTGTCCCAAAACAGTTTATATTATGCTTTATAAACCAGGAAAAAGGAGATCTTTTGTTATGCAAGGGCTTTATAATTCCAATAACATAAAAAAGTACAAGGAAAGTGACATTTTTTTTCAACTGGCACAGTAGACATAATAGGCATGATAGAATAAAGCTAGCATTGAAAGTTGTTAATCAAATTTACCTTATATTGTTGTATTTATTAATGTCAAATATCTTCCATTCCTATATTGTATTCTTCTATTTCATTTTGTATTGTCTTCAATGTATACTTTTTTCCAGCTCCATTTTCTCCTTTTCTCTTTTTTATAATGCCTCTTTTTTTTTTACATTTGCTTTATTTCAGTCTTTTTCCAGGATAACCCTCATTTTCTTTTCTGCTACATATTCTATTTTGTCCTTGTAACATAATCCATTTTTAATCATCTTTTCATCTTGCCTTATTTTTCCTTAGACCAGCCCTTCAGATAGATTAAAAATGCATTCAGTTCCCTAGAGAGGTACTAACATTGACAGCAATGCCCAATGAAACTGGATAATGAAGTACAATGTGATTATAGTACTGGAATCACAATTTCAGTGTTTATTAGGACTTTTCTTTGCCTAGTTCAAATGAGATTTTGGCAAAATACAAATTAATGAACCTAGCATTCAAGGATATTTAGGGTTCATTTCTTCATTCATTTCTTCATTCTTCCATTCAAGTAGCATTTAGTAAGTGCTTACTATGTACCAGAAACTGTTAAGAACACTCACAAAAGGCTCTCTACTCTCAAGATCTTAAATTCATCGGGGGCAGAACCAACTGCTACATATGTGTGTATATATATGTGTGTGTATGTGTGTGTGTGTATACATATATATATATGAGTATGTAGTAAAAAAAAATAGATGGTATTTTGTGAAGGGGGATGTTTTTAACTAAAGAACATCAGGAAAGGCTCATATAGAAAATGGAATTAAAATTGAGCCTTGAAAGAAGCTAAGAACTGAAAGAGAGGAGGAAAAGGAAAGAATGTATTCCTGGTATGAATACAATAGTCTGATAGCATGTCAAGTACAAGAATAAATAGGTCAGTTGAGCTGGAGGATAAAGTCTGTGAATAGGAAGAAGGAACAAGAAGCCTGAAAGGTCTCCAGGAAAAAGATTGGGGAGGACTTCAAATGCAAAACAGAGTTCTGATTTTAGTTTTTTAACCTTGAAGCAATAGGGAGTCACTGGAGTTTTTGAAACAGAAAAGGAGCAATGTAATACTTTATGCTTCAAAAACATCAATTTTGTATCATGGAGAAGACGTATTTGGTTGATCCAACTCTGTCTTTCCAGATTTATCTCCAAATACATCAGCCTCCTTAATGTGCCCTTACATAATCTCTGGGTTTATAGAATCTGTCTCCAAGTATTATATGAAGACAATATTCTCTGCCCTAACTTCCCCCTCCAACTACTCAGTAAATAAATAGCCAAGCCTCTACCTTGTAGAATTTAAATTAATGTCTAATACTTCAAGTATTATTTGTATAAAGTTTATCTGACAAAAGAGAACCATGTGACTAAGTTTTCTATCTGCTCAAAAAAACCCATTCCACCAAAGCCATGTGAAGATTGCATTTGTCTCTCCCCTGATTGTAATAATTAAGGTACTTAGCTCTTTCTTGATTGTGAAGATTAAATTGTAATCCCCTGTCTATTTTTGGATTTAATCCCCAAAGTGTAAGCACAGTACTTAAAGTTAACTATAGAGATGTCTATTTTTAGATTTAATCCCTCTAAGTATAAACAAAGTACTTAAAAGTTAAGTATGAAGATCCTCCCATTTTTAGATCTAATCACAAAAAGTGAAAATATCTCACTTAATTATGAAGTGGGAGGTCTGTGACCCATGTGTGCAATAGTGGATAATGAATCAGAATTGACTAACTGCCTTCTGAGCAGTCCCAGAGCAGAGCATCAGCTATGATTGGTAGACATAGAACCAGGGGAAGTGACACAAGAGAAAATGTCTTTAAAAGTGGAGTTTGACTTGGAACTGTAACGGGTAGTAGAACCTCCTGTGAGAGAGGAGTTCTTCTTTTTTGGAAGTGGAGACTGGGGGAATTCTTCATGCTTTCAAGTTGAGGCTGGTGAAGAGGGCCAGAAGAATCTACTGACTGGACTGACATGTGGTGAGTGAAAGGCTGACTCTTTACTGCTGGATTTTTCTGAAAAAAAAAAAATCCTCTGAAGAGACCTACTCTTGAGAGACACTTCCCAGGTCCTTGGCTTTGTCAAGGCTATTGAAACTAATTCTCCCTGCCCAGAGGGACTGGGAGTAAATTACTTAGTGCTCAGGCTAGATATCTTACCTTATCCTCTCTCTGATTTCTTATTTCACTCTTTCTACATTTTGTAAATAAAATCTCTTTGGAATTAATTAAATTCCTGGCTACCACACTCTTAAATAATCAAGTCCAACCCTTTTAAAAATAACCCCTTTTCTCCCTTAAAGCTGCCACAGGAAGTAAAAAGAAGTTGAGATGAGAGATGGAACACCATCAAATTTATCTCTTGTCTATATCAGCACATAGCAACAGGAATAGAGTAGGGTGCTGGGAATTGTAGTTTTGCTGGAGATAGTAGTTTTTAGGGTAACATTCAAATTACACAACCTCTAAAAATGTCTTTTTTAAGTTTCTTGGGATTAAAGATTTGAAATAGAACATTTGTACCCATTCTATACCTTTTGCTAGACTTTGGACAAGACAAAATTAAGCAGTTTTGGAATTTTCTATTTGTATGTGTGTGAGTCCAAAAAGAATTCAAAACTCTGCTTTTCTGAATCTACCCAGAGATAAGCTATAGACACCCTAGAGCAGTGATGGCAAACCTTTTATAAATGAAGGGCCTGGCTCCACCCCATTCCACCCCCCAGATATATCCCACACCCCTTACCATGTGCACCCTGCCCTCTCCCTTACCCCACACAGGGGAGAAAGAAAGCACTTCCATTTGGCTGCTGAGAAGAGGGGTGAGTGAAGTGAAAAAAGTCCTCATCCATGAAGAGAGAGGGAGTGACCCAAGCATTGGGCTCCCCTTCAGGTCTTCTACCCATGAGCCACCCACTTTACCCACTGTGTGCTCCCATTGGACTGCTGGGTGGAGGGGTGGGGATGTAAAAAAATGTCCTCAGGCCTGGTGGGGAGGTGGAGGGGAGCCTCTTTGTCCAAGTCCCTCTACCTTTCTAGTAAAGAACTCTGAGAATCAAATTTTGGAAAATCCTTAATGCCAGATTGAATAAAGAAAATGGAGCTGGAAAAAATATACATTGAGGACATTACAAAATGAAATAAAAGAATACACTATAGGGTTGAAAGATATTTGACATCCTGGTAAAGAACTATGGGCCATGTGCCCATTGAGAGAACTCTGTGTGCCATCTTTGGCACCTGTGCCATAGATTTACCATCACTGCTCTAGATGTGCTTCTTCTTTCTGGTATAATGTAAGCTCTCAGGAGGCAGAAATCATTTGCTTTTTGTCTATCTCCATGAGGGTCTGGCAGTAAGTATTAAGTAAATGTTTCAAAAATGATTGTTTACCGTTTGATTGATGTGTCCACCCTTTGTGGAATTTTCTATACCTGAAGCTTTTCTATGAACCATACAACCTTTTTAATTAGTAGTTCCCAACCTATGACACCAGAATTAGGAAACCAATCAGACACAACTACTAGAGACCCTGCTGATCTTGCAAAAAGCCCTACACTTCTCTGGTATCTCTGAGATACTTTGTTGAATCAAGAATGGAACCCAATCATCTCTACGTTGAATGAGAAGTGAAAAGAGTCTAAAGAAACCTGTAAATCATGGCAGAAGGGCAACTTCTAATAAGTTTTTAATCCTCTCTCAAACAGTAGCCTTTTTCCGTGTGTGTGTGTGTGTGTGTGTGTGTGTGTGTGTGTGTGTGTGTGTATGTGTGTGTGTGTGTGTGTGTGTGATTTCCTCTGGAACCTTAGATATAGTTCTGTTCATTCCTCTAATGGTTCTGAATTAGATATATCCTTTGGCCAGAATCCCTCTCTGTTTGGCACTGTACTGCTCAAGCTAGATTGTATATAACTGCTCCTCCTATGAAATTTCTTCGAAATCCTAAGTCAATTGCAAAAATGGGTATCGTTTGTAAATAATGTCTCTAGGTATATTTGGTTAAGCTCACTCAGTTTTCTAGTTACTTTTTCCACTTTCTTTTCTACTCCTCATTCTACTTTCTTTCTTGATATAGGTACTTTAATAAAATAATATTTAATTAAATCAAATGAAACAGGAGAAGAACACTACTTCAAAAATCAAATTCAACATTTATTTATTACCACCATATACAAAGCACTGTTCTGTGTGCAGGAGATATCCTGAAAAAATGGAAATACAATGAAAAAATGATCATCACTTAGGGAATTAGAACAGCCAGTTGTAGTGGGAATTGAGTAGAACACATTAATTCCATTTGGGACTCAATTCTGGAGCTAACTCAGTTCCCTTTCCATTCAATTATAGGAATAGTTCAATTTCTGTCTTGTGAGAAGTTTTTATTTAATTGTGAGAATTGTGAGAGAACTTCATTGCATTGTTTGAACATAGTCCTGCATGATTGGGAAGCTGAACCACTTCTACCTGTTCTTTAAAGATCCTTAATTAAGAACTTGGGTCATGCTTACAATCTTTCCTAATTTTTCCTCTTATTAAAAGCATATTGCCTTATTTTGTATCCTGGTTAATTATTTTCAATTAATTCATTGATCTTATTTGATTAATTATGTTCAGTATATAAAAATGTGTTTCCCCTGTATTTGGAGTCAAGTGCCAAAACTGAGGGGTCCTGATCATAGTTTGTTGAGCAATTGACACACATTGCTTAATAAAATGAAATGCTTAGAAGCCTGAACTTTCCTCAGTTTCCTCAGTCATTTCATCTTTCACTCACCATGTCATCATCTGTCCCCAGGCAAACAAAGAAATATTAACAAGGGGTAGAAGTGATGGGTGCAAAGTAAAAATAAATAACAATGCTCTAAGACATTTGAGAAAGTGTTAGATGCTTTGTAATATTAAAAAAACTAATATTATGCCAGGTGTAATTTGTTTGGAAATATAATGTAGTTTATTATAAGAAATATAATAAAAAATTAATATTAGTATTTAAAAATTATTGTGGTCACCATTTATAAAATAACTAACCCTTAAATCACAAGGATGATACTCACTTTTAACAACTAAATTTTAATATAAATGTAGTCTAAGAAAGAAAGAAAGAGGGAAAGAAATGCTAAAAAACATTTCCTAGCCTACCAATCTACAAGAGTATCTTCTGCCTGAGCCACCAACCTCCACAGATAAAAAGACCCTCTCCTCTACCATCTCATTCCTATATCCTCTATCTATCTATCACTTCCTTTCCCTATGCACAAGTCTAACACATCTCAGGAACCAAACAAAATCTCTCTGACCCAGACCCATAACCCCTAGTTTTGGGTCACTAATGGGCGAGCTCTGATTAGCAGAAAGTTCACAACCCTGGAAGGAAGGGATTCCCTTTACACAGCTTTCACCTAAGGGAATCAGTGAAGGCTTCAAGGAGTAGGTGATGTAGGATCTATATTTTCTAGGAAGAAAAAGGCTTTTTTCAAAGACACAGTTAAGGAGGGAGTTTGTTCAATAGCAGGGTAGGGAAAGGGAAAAAGATAAGCCAAGATCAGGGAATCTCTAATAATCTGGGATCAGAGAATCATTAACAATTCAATTTAGCTAGGAAAAAATGACCACGTGAAAATGATACATGTGAAATAACCTTGGAAAGATAGTTGAGAGTCAAATTTTGGAAAACTCTAAATGCCAGACTGAGATAATATTATATTTTATCTAGTAATAATAATCAAATTTTACAGATGTTGCATAAACACTTGTATAGTTTCTCATAGCAAGCAATAGATAATGGGGAGTCACTGAAGATTTTTGAATAGGAGCGTAACATGATTATACTTGAGCACAAGAAAGTTATTTTGGGAGTATTGGATATTGGAAAGAATGCTAGACTTGAATTTAGAAGGCTGGAGTTAGAATCCATCAAAATTACCCTGAGAAAGTCACATAACTTCTCTTAGTCTTTGTGCCCTAATCTATTAAATGAGAGCATGGCATTCCATGTCCTTTTAGTTCCACTTCATGTTTTAACATGTGATGGATGCAAAAGAAAGATTAGAGATCAAATTAACCAGTTAAGAGTCTTATGGCAAAAATCTAGTTGAGAAGTTTGAATTAGAGTGAGGGGCATGTGTGCAGAGGTCAAGTTATAGTAAAGGTAGATGAAGCAAGATCTGGCTACAAAATAAATGTGAGTCACAGTTTGAAAGTATAGTTTTATCACAGCAATGCCAAATGGGATTAAGTGAATTCCATGTGGATTTATTCACAATGTGCTCAGAAATTAGAACAATGGGGGTAATTCTGGGTCCTTATCCACCCACCCCCTAAGCTACTGGTCTCATTCTGATCTTTTGAGAGATCCATCTATAGATCTGGTACCCTCAGGAGGAGGAAAGTGGTGAGAATTTATGGCAATGGTATATGGGGTGCCTCCTTATCCTAATGTAGGAGCCTACAAAAGCAATCTCATTGGTTAGGAGCTGCTCTGTAGTTCCTTCCCTGTCCTGTCCAAACCTTGTTTGCACCACAAGGGGAAGTCTTTGGCCATGGAGAGTCTGGAAATTAAGTTATTGCATGGTCAAGATTCCATTCTTGTCCATTGTTTTGGGCTAGGACAATCCCATTTTCCCCTTACCCATTAAAAGTCAGGGCCACCCATCATTTCATTCCCTGCCCATCCTTCTACCTCACTGTAGTAGGGGACACTCTTGTCACTTACTATCAAGAGGAAAAAGGAAATTTCTTATTTTCTTACTTTCCCAGAGCCAGTGAAAAGATTCCCGTGCAGTTTCCCAAACACACACACACACACACACACACACACACACACACACACACACACTGTTCCAGTGCTGTCCCCTACACACACACCAATATACATACATATGTACAACCAAACATCATTAGGGCTTTCTTATATTGGATGACCCATATTCCCTGGTGGGGGGAGGGATATTGCCATTTAAGCTAGAGGAATTGATACAAGATGGGGAAAGATTAGTGATTATGTGAATGTGGTGAGGCTATTTAAGGTCTGACACTGCCCGTCTTCATGTTCCTTCACCAATATCCTCCCTCTACATGGCTATTAGAGGGAGAAAGAGGGACGTTTTTGGTCTGAGCTCTCAAAATTCAGTGACCCCTTACAGGAAAGATCTTGTCATTCCACTTTAATTATAAGCCTTATATCAGCGAAAGAAAAAGAATACATATACGTATTATGTGATCTGAAATTGCCTGTGTTTCCAACAATGAGGATTTTTATGTTATTAAACTTAACATTACATGAAAGCTGTAAGTATGACAACATAGAAATGAAGGTACCATGTGCTATATCTGTCAGAGTTAGCTAGTTCTCCCTTTTCTCAGATTAGATTGAGGTCTTATTCACTGTCTCATATAAGTTTCTATACATCAAGCCTCATCACTGATTCCTAGTCTGCCATGAATTCAATGTCCACCAAGCAACCGACTGATTTCAAATAGACTGAAGACCCACAAAAGAATCACACCACATAGGGTCTCTGCAGAAGAGTCAGAACAAGCTTTTTCTGAGCTAGCATTCAAATCCCTGAACCTGGACAGAACACCTGTAATATAGAGAAAACAAAGAAGGGACAGGTCACCTGCAGCTTCAATCAGGATAATGTTCCAACCAGTAAAATCAATATACATGAACAGCCCAGATCCATGGCAAGAACTAGACATTCAGAGTTTCTAGCAGTGATTGTGACCTCTCTTGGCAGGGTCTTTGGTTATTTGTGTGAGCAGGAACAATTTTCCTGTCATAGACCAAGAGACAGTGCAACCTTCCTCATGCCTTTGCTTCTCTTTGGCTTACTGTCAATACCCATTGCCAATGGAGGAACCAACACTTCATCAATAGACAGGTGATGGCTCAAATATTAAGAGTTTTTTAAAATTCACTTAACCACAAGAACTCACCAACATGGTAACAGCATCACTGAAAATTATTCCATCTCCATTGCCCTGCCACCTACCTTCAAATATCTTGCTATAAAGAGAATAATATAGAGATGAAAATATAAAATAATATAGTCATGGAAAATGATACTCTCAGTAACTATCTTGAGGAAAAGGTCCTAGCATAGAAGGGCACAAGTGTATATGGTATTAAATCATTTATGACTTAAGAGGGAATGAGCATGGTACAGATCTATGATCTTAATCACTCTGAGACTCTCCCAGGGTGGAAATTGCCTACATTGATGTAACAAATCTATTATTTGTGCTCTTAGTTTCCTTGAACTTTTGAGCCTAAGTTACTCCCCAAGGTTGTATAGCAAGTATGTGAAAAATGTGCAATTTAAATCCAGTTATTCTTGATTTCAAGTCTGAAATAATGCTAGTATACTGGGGTATATTTGAACCTTCAGTACCCCTTAGTGAAGTAAGGCTGATGGCCTCACTCACTGGGACCAGGTCTCAATAAGGCCTCCAAGACAGTGTTGATGAACAAGTAAAAAGGATTTATTTATAATAAACAAAGGATGAGAAAGGGAGGATCAAAGAACAAGGTTTCCATAATCTCACTAGCCTCCCCCTTCTAAATTTCCCTCAGGGGAAATTCTTCATTTGCTTGATGCTCCCTAAACCCTGGACAATCTCTGGCTAAGATTCTCCAAACCTCACTGACTACACCTGAATTGAATTATTACTCCAGGTGGATTTATAAGTAGAAACAAACTTTAACTGGCCGAGGAATGAACCTTTGATGACTGAATCCAACCCAGTTGGGCCAGGAACCGAGATTTGTCTCAGGTCTTCAGACCAACACTGTCTCTTGATCAGGTTAGTTATTACATAGATCTTCTATTTAATCTTCTAAGTAAGGAAAGGTACTTCTCAGCAGGTAGGAACACTTCACTTCCACTTCACTGTAGCTTTTATTAGGCAGGAACAACAGAGATCAGATATTTTATCTCTACTCAGTTCCAGGGACAGGAAACAAAAGCCCCCAGTAGCAGTTGGTGCCCCTTCAAATCTTCCCTCTGAGTTCCAGAATCTGTTGTCATCAGTTTCCTGGCATGCAACTAGATCTTCTGCAAAACCCTTCTCTCACTTCTTTTCAACCCATTTCTCTCTTTTTCTTTCCTACAACGCCAATCCTCTATCAAATCCTAATGAAACTTCTCAGAAATATATGTATGTGTCTGTTTAATGTGTTCAATAAATCCCTTCAAAATGAATTAAATGAAATGAAAAGGATTTCTTCTCTTATTTTCTGAGTCCACACTTCTTGCTTTTGAAGCCAGTGGCAACTGGCTAGGAACTCATTCTATAGATCATAAGTGTTGGCTTTAGAGGATCTAACCTCTCTGAACTGTAAGTAGATTTAAATACTTCAATATCTATGCAAAATAGTTGCTAAATGTTAATAATATAGAAAATGAAGTGTACTAATCACCATTTGAAATTTTTTATGAGAGCCTATGAGAAAAATTTCAATCTACACAATTGTTATGAGCCCATACATATGCTGTACTTATAATTAACATGATCATTTTCTAGCTAATGGAATAATCATTAGAAGGAGAAAATTTAATAATGCACATCCATTAATTGTTCCCAGCTGTGCTTGCTTGACCTTTGAGGGGAAATGATCCCTTCCAGGTCCTTTGCCTATGGAAAGAAAGAAGAGAAAAGGAGAGAATGCATTGTGGCTGGTGAGAATACAGAGGTATGTAGATGTAATGGCTAATGAAAAGGGAAAAGGAGGGAGAAGAAAATGAGTCAGTGGTCCAGTGATCTATATTGCAATGTGTCAAAGCAGCAAAGATCATTAGGTTACAAACCAAGCTGTTATCACTGCTTATTAAGTGGGAGGGGGGAGTATAATTTAGTACTTCCTTTTAAAATTTCATTAAAAGAAATCCAAAGGCTGCTGAATGGTCATCTAGTGCATCAAGTGGAATTATTATCTTTTGAACATGACCCAGTCTGATTACCATCATTCATTTCTTACTTGTCAGAGAAAGTTCTTGCCTTTCATCTATTATTGTCATTGTATCAACTTTAATTAAATGTATTCAATTATTATATGCTAGTATATGTTTTATTAATGCCTGTACAAATTATCCCAAGGAAAAAAAATATACTCTTCAGTCATGCAGTCATATCAAGTCTAGGAATAAAGCTGTGCTCCAAGACAAGCATTAAATATAGGAAGAAGCTAGAGTCATTAAGCTTCCATGACTCAGTATCAAATAAGATGCTTTCTGTTATTCTAATCATCACCAGTGATAACTTGGAGTTGACATTTTGAAAAGTATGGATTAACAAATCTACAATTCACTAAAGTAGCATTGCTCTCTTATACTTCCTGTTCTCTGAAAAGGCAAAAATCAGGCAGCTAATAAAAAAAAAATATATATATATATGCATATATATATATATATGTGTAAAAGTCCATTTGTTACTCTAGTGTACTATGGAATTTAAATTAGGTTAACCGGTACTGTTTTTTGCTTTCTATTCCTGCCATCAGAACAGCAGGTGATGTGTGTCTAATATCATTTGGAAGCGCTAACAAATTAAATCAATTTGCTGTAACTTGTCTAACTATGCTAAGACTCATCTTGTATTAGGAATGATGTAACCATCTTCTGTCTCTGACAACTTCCTACCTCCTGAAAAGGGGAATACTGGTTTATTATTATCATTATTATCATTGTTTATTCATAAACATTTATTAAAACTAAAGATTCACAACCCTACATTCCCAAGAGGTTTTTTATTAAATAAATCATATTTATATTCATTAAATGTCCTTCTACTAGGATGAAAATAGTTTTCCCTTTTTTTGGTTCATCCAAATGACCCATTTGTCTTTTGCATCACTAATATGCAGGTATCATATCTCATCCATTTCCAACAATCTAGACAAAATACTAAATATCAGTAGTGAGTGGCATTTGTTAAAGAATATGCCAGTAACCTGTTTCTCCTCTTCTTACCCCCTAGTGAAGCTACATTTTTTAAAAGTTATATTTCATAGGTAATGAACTGTTTGTATTATTGCAATAATGAGACATAAGCTCAAAGAATAGAATTTGGGTTTTAAATTAGTATTTTCTCTGTAATGATCAAACCACTGCTGAACACACTAATCCGCTCATGCTGTCAGATCCATTATCTGCAATTATTCTTTATTCAAGTGTAAAACTAGCATTAACACAAAGCTACTGGAAAAAGGCAATGAGTAATAATAAAAAAAAAAGAATTGAAAAAGAAACAGTAAGTTAACTTGATACTCTGGACATTCTTTTCTATTATTTTTCAGGCCATTATCCTTCATGTTTGATTGCTTCTTTTTTTTTTAAGGAAATTAATCAGTAAAAATCAGTTTAATTAGCAAGTATTATGTGTCCACATTCCTGAAACTTAAATTTTAAGGGGTTCAACATCATAGCTGTGAGCACTCCCTCCACTGATACACACTTGCCATCTCTCTATGCCTTAATAAATAATTTTCATGATTCTTTGTGATCAAAACCATTCAGTGCCTGGTGTCCATTCTCTTGATGATAAGCGCCCCCAAATTAGGAACCAGACTAGCTAAGGACCAGTCTATTCATGAGTCTGTACTAAAACAAAAAATAATTGTTGGGTCTATATTCAAAGTTTTTCCAGTGTAATAGAACTTGGATGGGTTTAGTCCATTGGTATAGTCTTGAATGATCCAGGATCACAACCTCATTACAAGAATGGAGTATAGTGCCTGGAACAAAATATGTTTTGATAAAAAAAATAATTTTCCTTGTCACATAATATATGTGTATATACAAACATATATGTAAGCATATGTATTGAAATGTGTGGAGTTTTGAACAACTTTTTGTCTCATATTTATACCTTTTCTAGGCTATTATATTGATCTCACCATCTCTCCAGAATATGCACCTGAGTTCAATATTCTAAAACAAACCAAAAAAAATGGAAAATTCCTAAATTACACCTTTTAAAGATCAAGCAACTTTTATATATTTTAATAATAAGTTAAGCCATACAGAAGTGTAGGATATTATATACATTTGTTTATGTGTTTACTGGTTTATTTCATTTTTGCTTTGACCTTTTTTCTGAACTTGATGGCTTTGATTGCTTAGAATAGACTATAAAAGTTAAAAGAACATCTATTAATAAAGTAAATTGTTATTCAGTAAAATTCTCAGTTTCAGAGAAGTATATTGCTTGGTGGTTATTAGTAACAAAAGAGACAGTGGTATACTGCAAAGAGTATTAGACTGAGAATCAAAAGACCTGTATTTTAGTTCTAGCTACATTGCTAATAAACTATATCTTTGAGAGCAAGAACTTAAATTCAACTGACGTCAGTTTTCTTAATCTGGTACTGTGAAAGGATTGTTATAAAGTCCCTTCCAGTTCTGAAGAGATTTTATTATGATTACAAGATATACAAGAATTATGATTTTTGCTAAATGCTTTTAGAAGCCATTCCTTTCTGTTAGAAAAATGTGGAAATGGGAGAGGAGAAAAAAAGAAATATGCCTCTTCAGATTTCAATTGATCGACTATGAATTCTGGGAGCCAACACTTCATCCTGATGCCAAACACAAGGACACAGTATAATAATAGGTGAACATTTGTAATGGTCTAGGTGTAAAGACAAAAGAATAATGAAACAATAAAATAGCAATATCGACCAAGCCCAGCATCTGTTTATTTCCTTTTCTAGAAAGCAAATGGTAAAAGTAGGAGAGAGAAGAGAAAGGTCAAGCAAAGTTTGTCCCCCTCATCTTTTAAAATTTTTTAATATAAGATTATTCTAGCTACTTTAGAATAGCATAGGATTTGAA
Organism: Monodelphis domestica; assembly: GCF_027887165.1. Classification (NCBI taxonomy): domain Eukaryota; kingdom Metazoa; phylum Chordata; class Mammalia; order Didelphimorphia; family Didelphidae; genus Monodelphis; species Monodelphis domestica. The sequence continues at coordinate 383,301,680 of NC_077228.1, forward strand.
TGATGAAATGCCAACCTAACCTATTGGTATTTATGGTCATGCTTTCTCTTTAAGCAGACAAAACTCTTATCTAGGGATTAATGTTATGCACTAAAGGATAGCAAAAGGCATGCAAATATTATATCCTGCTGAATCAGTTCTACTGAGCAATTTGCCCAAGCTGGCTCCAGTGTGATGCCAGTGTTAAACATGCCTTCTCTAATACAGATGATCTCTGCCACAGACAGATTCCCCATTGTTAAATTTCCATTTTCTTGAGTTTTCAAATGATTAGGGCAATTTCTTGTTTGGAATCTGTATTAGTTACATAGACAAACTGGAAATGTCATCCTCTCTCATGACATAGTATGGTTGCAGATATTTAGGTATTATTTTTGGGAGGAGGACAAACTGAAAGGAAGAGGGAGGTCCAAACAATAGCTGATGACAGGTAAAATAGAACCGCTAAAAATAATTCAAGAACCAAACAATACAATAATGATTCCCATTATTGGTCCCCTCTCCAAAAAAAAATATGCCAAAAATCTTGTATTAGAACAAAACTTATTCCATCTCCTCTCTAGTCTCTCAAAATATGGGTTATTTGAGTTTTTTTGTTGCCCTATGAGAAGATATCTAAGCAAAAAGGGATCAAAGGATTCAGTTTACTGATGGCCTCAGATATCCCAAATAGTATTCCCAGGCTTTTAAATTTTTTTATGCCTGATACTACAGCCATTCCTAGTCAGTAGCAGAGTTAATGCCTTACAAAATAATGGAGAATGAAATGTAGCAAAAGTTCACATTTTCTTTTTTGAAGATTCCAAAATTACTTGAAAATAGACATTGGAAAATTTTTCTGAAACAAACTTTTCACTCCTTTGCTCATATTAGTACCTAAGGGTTATATGAAAGATGGCTAGAGGCACAGACAAAGAAACTTTTGCTAAAGGCAAGTTTCAGAATTGATTTGGATGCTAAATGAATTAGCCAATTTAGATTGGTGCCAATTCCAGGTCTGAAGGGATGCTCTAGCCCTCTGAAAACTTACTTTCTCGTGTTATCCTTGAACATAAGATTTCCTAAGATATCTCCTCCATCAATTCTTCCTACATATGTACATATATACACACATATGTATGTGTGTATGTATGTGTATATATACATAAAACATCCCACCTAAATGATTTTGTGCCGGGATATTCTGTCCTGAATCACATGAAAAGGAACTTTAACTCCTGGACTCCAAGACTCCTCACTTTGAGTTTAGACTATACTGCATCTTAGCTTCAGTTATTCAATAAGCATTTTAAAAACACTTTTAAAGTGCCAGGTTTGAATGAGACATATATGAACTGATGCAAAGTAAACTGAAGAAAACCAGGAGAACAGCCATATTGTAAAATGAACAAACGTGAATGAGTTAGCTATTCCCAGCAATACAGTGATTCAATATAGTCCCAAAGGACTCATGATGAAAAAAATGCCATTTGCCTCCAGAGGGGAAAAAAACAAACCGATGGAGTCTGAATGAAGGCAAAAAGCATACTATATTGCTCTTTCATCCTTAAATTTTTGTTTTCTTTTGTTCAAATTTTCTTCTACAAAATGGCAAACATGAAAAAAAAGATAGACAATTGTACATGTAAAATCTATATATATATGTGTAAAATCTATATCAGATTACCATCTCAGAGGAGAGAAAGGAAAGAAAGAAGGAGCGAACATGGAACTCAATTTTTTTAAATAAATGTAAAAGATACATTTTATGTGTAATTGAGAAAATATAAAATGTTATTTAAAAGAGGATGCTAAAATATTTTTACATACAATTAGGGAAAATATAATAGCAAAATAATATAGCACCAGGTTTATGGTGTATAATCAGAGATAGGAAGACAAAAATAAACTATTCCTTACAACTTAAAACAACTTAAATAAGCATAAACAAAATACACAGATTATACTATAAAAGCACTAAAACTACAAAGGCACTAATAGCTATAAGGATTAGGAAAATGAGTGTTGACGATAGCACTTGATATGAATTCTGAAGGAAATACATTCTAACAGGTGGAGGTGATATAAGAGTTGTTTGAAGGAATGGAGGACAGATTGTGCAAAGGCAATGGGACATCAATAGTAATATAATGTGTAAGAAGTAACAAGGACAGTTTGGCTAGCCTGTAGAATGAGGGGAAATAATAAAGTTGGAACATCTTACTCTGGTCTTCAGAACCTACCTTTGTTTTTTAGGTCTCTAGGATTTAAAATTTTACTCTCTTCACCTTTTCAAGTTTCCCTAACTTTTTGGTTTGTCTAGAGCACTAAAGGAATTATTTTTAAATATTTTTTTGAAATTTATTTTCAGTTCCAAATTCTTTCCCTCCATTATCCATTTAAGAAATGATAGTCATTAACCATCTGAAGTCATCCAAAATATATTTTTAAATTACCCATGTAATTTACATTATTAATTTCATATTTTTTGTATATTTGGCTTAGTTCCTTATATATTTGGGAAATTAAACCTTCGTTAGAAAGTTTTGTTATAATTTTTTTCCAGTTTGTTGCTTTCCTTCTAATTTTGGTTACATTGGTTTTGTTTGTACAAACCCTTTTTAATTTAATGTAATCAAAATCATTCATTTTAAATTTTGTAATGTTCTCTTTCTTTTGCTTGGTCTTAAATTCCTTCATTTCCCACAAATCTGACAGGTATACTATTTTATGTTCACCTAATTTATGATTTCATTCTTTATATTTAAGTCACTTGCCCATCTTGAATTTATCTTGGTATAAGGTGTGAGATATTGATCTAAACCTGATTTTCCCATAAAGTTTTCCAATTTTTTTCTAGCAGTTTTTGTCAAATAGTGAGCTCTTGTCCCAAAAGCTGGGATCTTTGGGTTTATTGAACACTACTTTCCTGAGGTCACTTACTCTAAGTCTATTCCATTGATCCACCCTTCTGTTTCTTAACCAGGACCACATTGTTTTAATGACCACTGCTTTATAGTACAGTTAAGATATGGTATTGCTAGACCCCCATCCTTCATATTTTTTCATTATTTCCCTTGATATTCTTGATCTTTTGTTCTTTCAGATGAACTTTGTTATAATTATATTATTTTTAAATTTAAAATACATAATTTTAAACCTTTAATTTAATTTTAATTTATTTTATTTGTATATTTAATATAATATTAATTATATCATTTAATAAAATTTTAAATAATTTACATTAGCAAGGAAAAGCAAAAAAAGATAAAGTTAAAAATGAATTTTAATTGGCACTGAGTTCATCAGTTCTCTATTTGTGGAAGTAGATAGAATTTTTCATGAGTCTTCTAGACTTATAACTCATTATATTGACCGGAGTAGCTAAGTTTTTCAGAGTTGATTATTGTTACAACATTATAGTTATAATATTCTCCTAACTCTACCCACTTCACTTTGCATCAGTTCATATGTCTTCACAGGAATTTCTGAAATTATCTCCTTCTTTCTTACAGAACAATAGCATTCCATCACAATTATATGCCACAACTAGTTTAGTCATTCACCAATTAATGGACATCTCAATTTGATTATGATTTTTATCAAATTTTCTATGTGGGAAAAGGTCAGCAGAAATATCCTCCAGGTCTGAGGAGTCTTGGGGTCATGAAAGTCTCTGCCACATGGTATATATACTGTGATATTCACTAGTTTGACTTTTTAGTGAAATCAGAATCAGCAGAATGGTTAAGCCTACTTTGGAGATAGTCATATGGCCCATCTTTATTGAAAATGGCGTATGTTATACATTTAATACTCAGTTTCAGAATCACTGCCTTCCTGTTCTTAACCATGTTTCTCTTAATGCATTTTTTTATCTGAGGAGGAAATCATACTTGAAAGAAAATCACTGTGGTTCTCATGTTTTCTTATTCTTTGCTGTTAATTATAGTTGAATTAAGGCTTCCAGATTCATTTTATTCCTAAGATTTTGACTGCCACCTTTCATTTCTCAACAATCCTTTTTGAACCAAGAGACAAAAAGTTATTTCTGGCGGGAATAAATGAGAGAGGGAGTTTCTTGAAGTAAAAATACATCTCCAATAGAACAAAAATAGAACTTAAAGGTGAATTTAAATGATTGAAGTATATTCCCAGCATATTTCAATTCCATACTGAAAACTGAGAAAAACACTGTAGCCATTGATATTTTATCAACAAACCCTGTAGTGGGATATTCCGTCTCAGAAATTCAATATGGTATAAAGAAACATCTTTTCCTTTCTTCTTTTTAAGCCCTTACCTTCTATCTCAGAATCAATATTATGTATTGGTTCCAGGGCAGAAGAGTGGTAAGGGCTAAGCAATGGGATGGGGGAGAGGAGGGTTAGTGACTTGCCCAGGATCACACAGTTAGGAAGTGTTTGAGGCCAGATATGAATTCAGCATCTCCCATCACTAGACCTGGCTCTCAAACCACTGAGCCACCTAAGTGCCCCCTTAAAATTGTTCATTTTATCATTTTTTTTCTTAAATCTTTACCTTCTAGTTCCAAGACAGAAGAATGTTAAAGGCAATTGGGATTAAGTGACTTGTCCAAGATTACAAAAAATGTGTCTGGAGTTCCTTCCTTTCTAACTTGGAACTAGCACACAGGTTTGAATCCAGGCTTGGCCACTAAGCAGTTACATCGAATTGGGCAAATAAATTCATTTTATTGCATCTTAATTTCATCATCTATAAAATAGTGAAAACAATACTTGCATTTTCTGCATCACAGAGTTATGGAGAAGAAAATCCCTAATAGGGCATTAAACAAAATATGACTTATTCTGTAGCCAGCTTGATTATGTTAAATAGTATCTAGACATATTTGTTATTTTTATTTGGATTCACTGTCCTCTGTGGTACCATTTAGCTGAGGAAGTGTGATCTTTTTATTAGAAAAGTTTTAATTCCAAGATTGGGGCAGGTAGAAAATATTTAGAAGAGAAAAATAATATCAAACATTTTTTAAAGAAAAAGGTTCTATTGAATATTTAAAAATATTAAAGAAAAAAATTTAAATGGTATTAAATTTGTTGAACTATCAGATGCAAAAGGCTTAATTGTGACTTCTATCTTATCAGGATAATATTAGTTAGGAGGGCAAGGCATTTAACCCCAAAAAAGATAAGACAAAGCTAACCCACCCTGCAGAATTGCCAATATTCCTTTTTCTTCCAGAGCTTGGATTTCTTGGAAGCAAAGGTCTCTGTATGACCATGGCCATAAATCTCCATCAGCACCTAAGTGCCTATCAGATCTCCCTCACAGACTTTCTAATGAGAAGGTTTCCAGTCTTTGGGGAGTGTTCCAGGCCTCTTTATTTAGCAGAAAGGACTGTGAAGTTCCTATATGACTATTCATTTATTAACCTTAATTTTTATTCCTTCTCTCCCAAATTCTATATTCAAAATATCAGCATATTTGTGACTTCTATTGTTGTTTTTTCTATATGGCAGTAAGCCTCTTAGAAGTGCTGTATTGAAATGTGATGGCATATGACCATTTTATTCTTAAGTAAATTGCAAACATTCCTAGTCTCTGTTCCTCTCACTGACATGACTGTTCTGACTGATTACAGATTTTAACAATATTGATGGTCTGATTAGATTCCAATTACAGCTCCCCTAAGTCTGGTATCTAATTGAATTTGAATGCAGAGACTCTAAATTCACAAGCTTTCTCTGCCTTTAAAAAGCATGTTTTATGTTGTTTTGTTTTAATAGGAAGGAGCTTCTGTCTTTGTTTAAATTCTAAAGAAAGCACACCTACTTGTGGGGGGAGGATTATAAGTTTCTACTTCATAAAAGCATAGGGCCAGTTACTATAATATTTTTAAGTTCTCAGAAAAAAAGCCACTGATAAAACAAAGCCAATGATTGGTCATAAGAGTCAGATAACTATCTCTTTGGCTATCTCTTGAATATTTTAACTAGAAATTTATACAAAAAGAAAAGCATGGGACAATGAAAGGAGGCCTGGATCTGGTTTGAAGACCTGATCTTTGGCAGCTTAATTGACCATGCTGGTTCTCAGTTTCTTCATTTATGAAATGAGGGCATTAGACTAGGCAACCTTCCAGTGTACAGCTATATTCATAATCTTGTGATCTTGCCAAAATCTAGGTTTCCAGTTATCTTGAGAACACCTACAGCTGAAGCCTGATGTCAACATTTAAACTTTCTAACAGAGCTGTCAAATGAGGTCAGTTTGTTTCCACAAGAAACCAAAGGTCCAGAATCATCACCTTCAAAGTGCTAACTATGCCCACAGACAGAGCATCCTCAATGGATCCACAGGAAACCTCATCGTATACTCACAAGGGCATTTCTCCAGAATGGAGTGGGGCATTCTAAGGGAACAGAGAGGCACACATAGGAGGAAAAAACAACAGGCACAACAAATACCCCTGCCACTTCATCTTGTTATCATGAAAACTCTGAGTAGGCTGTGACAGTATATTGGGAAATGATTCATTGACTATAGTTATTGATCTGTGTTACAGTCCTGGATCTTAAACTTAATACTTGGATGACCTTAAATATCACTCATTTGTCTTGCCTTCTGTTTCCTCATCTATAAATTGTACACATTGAATGTGATGAACATTAAGACCCCAGGATTCTATATTTCCTTTCTCCCTCTATCATTTTTCTGTGGTGACTTCCCTATTGGGTTCAAAGGACCCATCTGGAAATGAGGCAAAGTGATTTGGGAGTGGGTTCTCCAGTCATGTGTAAACACATGTTGGATAAACTATATGTCAGGAAAGTTGGAGAGGAGATTCAAGTTCCAGGTCAGAGTTGACCTTTACAATGTGAGTATTGAAAGTTTCTATAATGCTCAAGATTTGAGTTCATTAGATTTTTCAAAAGAAAACTATTACCAATTTGAATCAGCTCATGTGTTGTCTATCCCAGATATACAAATGAATTTGTGCTTTTACCACTTCACATAAACTGCTTTCTCACACTGGAGATTTTTCTATCATGGCAAGCTCCTCTAATTGATAAGTTCCTGTCCCAAATTTCCATGTAAGAAATTACAAAAGCCAGCAATGCTAATTTCTAGTCCAATACTGATCTATAAAATACTTTTGTATCTTGAGCCAGTTGTCATTGCCTCCACCCATATTTCTACCTATTTTTATCTCCCTTTTATGTTCACTTTCCCCACAAGAATATGAGCCACTCAAGAATAGGGACTTTTTTTATTGTATTGTATTCCAATTGCTTAGCATAGGGCTTGGCACATAGTAAGCATTTGCCACATTTATCTAATCAATGTGATTTTTCCCTCGTTTCTCATCTATGGCTGCCCACCCTATGTCGCTATGGTCTATGTCCTCCTACAAATTCACCACAGAGATTAAGCAGCATACTAGAGTGTTTCCTTGGTTTCTCTTGATCCAGGTCACTCAAAATTCTACAATCCTTCAGTCTTACCCCATGACTTGCCCCATTTGCTTTTTTCTTTATCAGTTTACCTGCTGACATACCTTATTCTGGTTATATTTATTATATATTTCAGCCTCTCCACATTCACCATGTACTTCAAATCATTGTACCAGTGGGCCTTTTTAAAAATTCTTCATAGAGAATAATATTTTATAACTTACAGTGATTCAATAATACTGGCAATATATTTGTACTAAAACATGAATTTGTTTCATAGAGTAGTTTGAAATCACTAAATGAATTTTTCAATTTCCCAGAGTCAGTTCAGTCTGCTCTCCTCCTCCTTGGTTAATTCTGGGCTCAAACAATTATTTAGTTGTACCATCTGTATAAGATGTACACGTTGATAGATGAGCTGGATAGGTCGTCCACATACCTGCATACTAAAAGACTCTGGACTTCCATTGTGATGCAGAGAGAAGTATGAAAGTCTTAGAATCCAGGTGGTAAGGAAGCTAGTTCATGAATTTGATGAAATGAAAAAAGTATCTTCCAAAAATATAGAGAGTAATCAAGTAAAAGTCCTTTACTATGAACATATTGTAACTGTTTTAATCTTAAAATAAGAGAGTAGGAATAGGCAATCTTGTATAGACAAGATATTAATTTTTAACACTGGTTTGGATAAATAGTATATTCAAACAATTATTCCTAAAAGGCCTCGTGATTTTGTACTTGACAAGTCAGAAGCATTTAGAAAATCTTTACAAGTTCCTCTGATATAGGTATCATTTCTCAAATATAAAGAGAATTGAATTAAGTTTATAATAATACAATGCTTTTCTCAGTTGATAAATATAGCTGAAGGTATATAGGAAAAGTAGATAATCAACAATAGAACTGGAAGAGAAAAGTATTTGAAAACTCAGTCCAAAAGGTGTCAAAAATAACATGACTAAAAATGAAACTTACAATTTAACTAATAGAAAGGAAGGAACAAATAATCTTTAGGTTCTGGGAAGGTTTCAACTAATCCTACTTTAAATATCAGATTTCCTACATGGTTATCAATACATATTAGGCACTTAATAAATATTTTTTTTAATTTGTTGAAAGCAATATGAGATATATTGCAAAATAAGAATCCATGGGACTATGAAAGAACTCATGAAGTGAAGTCTTGGGATGCAATTTTTTTCAAGACATTTGGTAGTGGAAAGTAGATATGTTGACATTAGCCTGTTGTACATAATAACAACAGTAATATATGACGGTCACATTTGCTTGTTGGATAACAAGCAACAATGAGAGTCTTAAGCAGGAATTATTAGAACAGAGGTTTAAAGAATCAAAAGAAAAAGGGTGTAATGGATGGCAAGGAATAGGGCCTTTGTCACAATCTGAAAGAAGCCAAATAGTAGGAGTACTAGCAGCTACATCCAAGAGCACTGGACATGAATTTTCTTGCTCATTTATTATCATAGTCTAGTAAAAATGACACAGAAGTGATAGTGAAGACCTAGTAGAAACTTTGTTAGCTATATTTTGAGAACAAACAATAATAATCTAGTTATATATAATAAGGAATCAGTCAAAAAAGTTCAAAATTATAAGATTATTGAAATATGGATTTATATCTATTATTTATGTACCTTTCTCTAATGATATATTATCAAGTTATTATTAGCTATAATGATAGTCATAAAATATAAAAAAGCATCAGGAAAATGAAAATACTTTTTCTACAGTTTTTCAAGTGGTAAATTAAAGTCATACAATATTTAAACCAGGGGTTTACAAAAATCTCTTGATATGTGTTGAAAGCCTCACAAAAAGTTCCTTACTCAGTGATAGTGATAGAAAGTGATAGAAAAAAAAAACTCCACATAACACTGGCTAAACACTTGTTTTTCCTGCCACATTAAAAATGGAATAATGCACAGAAAGTAGTATGGAGAGTAACTAAAATGCATTCCTTTGCTAGCAAATACTTTTGGAAGACAAAAAGAAAACATTGCTGAAGACTTAAAGAAATGTGTTAAAATAAATTATACAATGTAGATGATGTGTTATACAGTTGTAGGAAAGTACAGATGTTTCTAAAATGTGTAATGTGGAAAAATTGCCCTAAGTTGTATAGAAGTATAGATGTTTCTAATATAGCTACATGACTTCACTTATGGGATTGTTTTGGTTCTCTTTCAATAACGAAATATATAACTATTTTTGTTAAACTAAAAAAATATAGAACTAGGTCATGATTAGGACAAATAACAAGTTCCTTGAAGTTATGAAATATATTCAGATTCTTACTTTTCATAATTATAATTTTAAGCATAATATGGCCATTGGTTCCAGCCCAATGAAAATATGAAGTAAGAATTCAAATTCAAATAAAGGAGCTAGTTCAGAGGACTCATTATTCCCACTTACCTAGCTACTCTGCCTCAATAGTAAATTACTCAGTCATTTGGCTGACTTGTATTTATTAAGCATTTGCTATGTGCCTGGCACTGTGCAAAGTTTCTAAGTATAGAAAGGAAAATATATACCCCCATTCCTTACAGAGCCCATATTGTAATAATAGGCAACATGCAATTAAGTAAATACAAGATATAGACACTGTGGGTCGAAGTTAATCTCAGAGAGAAGGCAAGAGTAGCTGGTGGCACTGGAATATTCTCAAAAGATGGGATATGAGTTCATATAGGAAGCCAAGAAAGCTAAAAGGCAAAAGGAAGGCAGGAGGCCACTCCAGGGCATAGACAAGAGATAGTAAGTAGGCACAGTCATGGGATAAAATGTAGAATATGACAAATAGTAAGTGGGCCAGTGTAGCTTGTTGTAAAATTCATGGAAAGGAATAAGGGATAAAAAGGCTGGAAAAATTTAGGAAGAGACCAGATTGTGTCACCCTTTAAATTACAAAATAATTATATTTGACCTTAGACTTAATCAGAAAGCACTCACCTTTATTCAATCAGGAAGTGACATGGCCATACCTACATTCATTCAACAAGCATTTATTCAGTATTTCCTGTATGGTAGATTCAGCATACCAGTCACATTGGTGGAGCATTTGGATAGAGCAACAGACCTTTATTCAGGAAGACCTGAATTCATTTACTAGCTGTGTTGTCCTGGGCGAGTCTCTTAATCCTGTGTGCCTCAGTTTTCTAATCTATCAAATAAACTGGAGAAATGGAAAAACACTCCAGGACAACCTCATATGGAATCATAAAGAGTCAAACATGACTGAAACAACTGAAGAACGAGAAGATCCAGTAAAGGAGACTGAGGAGTAGTCAAAAAGATATGAGGAAAGCCAGGAGAGAACAGTGGCCCCCAAACCTAGAGAAGATACAATACCCAAAAAGAAAGCATGTCAGCAGTGTCAAAAGCTGTAGAGAGGTCAAGAAGTATAAGGTCTGAGGTGGGGAAAAAAATAAAACACTATATTTGGCAATTAAGGATCCATTGGTAATTTTGGAAAGGATGGTTTAATTTAAATAATGAAGTCAGAAACCAGATAGAGTTTAAAATGAAGTGAGAAGAAAGGAAGCTTAGGCACCTGTATAAATAGTTTTTTTTTTTAAGGAGTTTATTTGAAAAGAAAAAGAACAATTTAGGATTCCCATAATAAAAAAAAATATATATAAAAACTATGTATGTGTAGTTAGAGATCTGCTCTGACAGGAATAAAAATTTAAAAATTTGGAGTAAAATGACAGGACTGGCTGCATACATGAAATTCATTTACCAAATAATTCACAGGCAAGCCATTGCAGCAAAGTATTTGGAACCAAAAGCATCCAAAAGGTTGAGGATGGCCCCAATGTAGCCAATTTCCTTTGAAGAAAACAAGACTTTTAAGTAGTGACATATAGGATATATTTTGTAATAAGATGAGAGTTTTCTATGACAAGCTTTTGTGCCACACAAAATTTCTACAATTGTCCTCTGGCAAAGTATATAATATAGTTATTAAACTTAAAGATGAATTAAAAGATTTTTTCATTTACAAAAAGAAATTCCAAATTTCCTAACCATTTTACTATAATAATGAGCACTCCTTATATGAGACCTCACAGATATTTTTGAGAAAATGAACACTGTTTAAAGTAAACATGGTATTTTAACAGTGAATGAAAGGAGTGACTTTATCAAATGAAACATGTTACGGGTCAGAACTTTTTGAAGATGAATATTTGGAGATATTTCCTCATTATATGAATTGATTGCCAAAAATAATGTCATTATGTCACTTATAAAATCTTTCCTTTGCATACCCCCAAAAAATTGGAAAAAGAATTTTTTAACTTGTTTAAAGATTTTCCAAATGAAGCATTCTACTGGATTCTGAACTCATGTACTAAATATGCAAAAAATGTAACACTTTCCAATTAGTTAGCAAGAACAACTTATTGACATCAAGGAAGAAGGAAATTTACATCTGATTTTCAACAAAAACCTTTGCATAATAATTAGATAGGACTGACAAATGAGCATCATGATTTAGCAAGCCCAGCCAAGAATGCATTTCTTCTATTTGCATCTATATATCTGTAAGATATATCTTGTGGCCATAATAGCCATTAAAGCTAAGTATTAAAATAAACTGAAGTGATAACCATATCCTAAAATCATTAGACCAACAGATGTTAAAGATTGGTTTAAAGTATATTCAATTACATTAAATTATCTTACTTAAAATATCATTATTACTGATAAGATGTCAGCAAGAGAAAAACTGTTTTGTGTTAATAAAATATTTTAAAATATTATTTCACCTTTAAATTATGTTAATAACTATTTCCTGCAGGTATTATTATGTATGTAATTATTAGTACAAAATTAAATAAAACAAATAAATCTGTAAGTATTTGGGTTTCATGCTTTATTTTTGCAAATTTAAAAAAATATATTTGGAGATGACTGCTCCAACCATCAGCTTTGCTCTGAAGAGCACATTGTTTCCAGGCACAAAGCATATTGTTCTATTTTACTGGATTCCAACTTAGATTGCTGTTTTCAATTGTACTATTGATTATGTGATGAACCAGATAGCTGTGACTACAGGCTTTTTTTTTTTTTCATTACAGTGTGTAGTTTGTGAGTGTTCAAAATTCCTGGAGCAGTGAATTATGAGAGTATTGAATCAGGGTGCTTATTTGTTTAATTGCTCTAGGATATTGCATTAACACATGGTAATTGGTGGATATTTATTGCCCCATCACTTCTATTTCACACTGCACTCCAGATGCCAAGCATTATGGACTGGAGCCATCAAAAATGATATACAACCTTCTGGCTGGGCAAGGACTGCAAGATCACGCCTTCTAGTATTGCAGCAAACTCAATTACTCTGTCAAGTGGATGGTTGGTGTCTGCAAGGAGAGGTGCTCAAGTGCATTTAGGCCTTTACAAAATGGGACTTGGAACTAAGAGGGATAGCATCATCTGAAAGCTCTAGAGTCCATGATCAAACTCATTTTACATTTTATATATTCACATTATATTTTTAACCTTCCCTTTTCACAGGGGCACAGCAACAAAGTTATAGTCACACTGCTAAGGGGACTGGCATTTACAATATAATATAACTTATAACCTAATACAACTGCCAAGAAAATGTATTTTCATTGGAATTGTAGGTCCAATGGAGAAATGGGAATTTGGAGAAATTCCTCCAAATGGGAGAAATAGGTGACAGATAGCACTACATCTTGAACAAGGTATTATTGATTTTCCTTTTAAATTCTCAAAATATAAACACCCCCTCCCCTTATACTATCATTTACAAAAGAGACCCTGAATTTATTACACACACTTAGTCATGGTATCAATTCCTCTGGTCACTCTAGACTATCATTATTTCCTATCTGCTACTGTATTTAGTAGTAAAATATGTGAAGGAGGGAAAAATCTCCTAGACCTACTATTAAAAAGTACTAGGGTGTTCTGCCTCTGAACTTTGTTTTTCAAAAGTCTGTTATATAAAGAGTCTGGGGATTAGCTACAAAGTGTAAAAATAGATTTTTACTTTGATAATTTTCTTTTTTCCTTTTTCATAATTATTCTCAAAAAATTTCTATCAGGAACCATCAGAAGTTTCATATAGACTGACATTCTGGGAATGGATTAAAATGTTTTATTTGTAGATTAAACCTGTTAATATTTAGCAACTGTTGTTGAAATCATTTTTAAAAATCTTGATATACCAATCCTTAAACTACAAATAGGTGATGTCTGGAAAAAGGCCTAGAAACCCTACAATTATAATCAAGTTTGTAAATGCTCTTCTCACTTAATTATAAATCCTGATTAGGTTTTCTCTGCCAGATTCTTGCCTAATGTTCTCATTTGATAATGAAATCCATAAAAACTCCATGTTTGCATGAGTTCATATGATATTTCCCTGGGTAACAATGTACTGTACCTGAAGAGATTACTTCTCAGGATCCAGGCATCAGTAACTGCATTGTGTGAAATCTGTCAATTTTGAAATTGTTTAAATGCATTGTACCACCTGCAAGGTAAGAAAGAATGAAAAAGATTACACATAAGCAATACTAAGTATGGTTGGATAAGACACTTTGACCATTGACTAGAACTTATTCAAAACTTAACCTTAAGCAAATTGATTGTGGGTATCTAATATTGTCCTCCATAAATCTTTTAAACAATTTTCCTCCTAGAATTACCCAAAAGAAAAACATTATTTCTGATTTGAAGCACTGAAAAAGAGTGAGACAAACAGGTTAGACAATCAAATTGGTAAGAATCCTTATTTAATACTACTTAAAGTAGTCAGTAGTAATATATAGGTCAAAGTGCCCCCAACTCATAAAAGATAATATAGTATATAAAAGCATTTACTTAATGAAATAATGAGATTACTTTCAGAAAGGGAAAGAATGCCAGGCAAGTGATAATAAAAATAATGGGTTTTTAGATCTTTTTTGTCAAGTTTCATAGTTATACTGTCTCATGATTTGGCAAGGCCAAGTCTAACAGATGTCAAGATGTATCAGAAGGATTTATAGCCAAATGAAGAGGCATCTTTTAACCCTGATTTATAAATATAACCCTAGAGGTGCTTGAATAGATGTGTAATCAACCTACTTGAAATCTATCCCAATATAATACATTGTCATTATGCCTCTGATGGAATAATGAATATTTAGAAATGAAATCTTAGAAGAAACATTCTTGATATGGGTCTATGGAAAGATTTCTTTCTATCTGTGAACATAATAAAAAAGAGTTATATTGTGTTTTCATTAAACTCTGACTTCCTGCAATTATGAATGTGGATAAGAAAAAAATTATTCTGAGATAGGGTTGATAGATTTTATCAGAATGCTAGGTGTTCATAATATACACAAACAAGTTTAAAAATCCCTCTCAAAAAAGAATAGAATTATAGCATACTTATTTTAAAAATAAAAACAAACAAATAAGTAAAAGCCCTTCTCCAACTAACTTACTGAAAGGGCAATCAATATGATATATGTAAAGTCAAGTAAAACAAACTTCCATGTTGTAAAAAGAGGGAAGAAAAATAAAGTGAAAATATGATTAAACCTTGTAATATTTGTGGAGAAAATGGGGTGGTATTGATGAACAGGGGATATGGAAGGTTTTGTAGCAGGAAATGGAAGAGAGGGAATATGGCTACCAATGATGTAAAAGGAGAGAGATGCTCCCTGACGAGAGGCTATTTTTGAAAAATGGGATTCCTGAGAAATGGGCCACTTATGATAGCCTGAGAGGACTTCTTCTCTACATATTAATGTTGTAGATACCTCAGAGCAGGTAAGCACAGACACTCCTGAGGGACAAGCCTTCCCACAAACCAAGGTTGCCCAGCAGGGGTCCAATAAGGACTGTTTGTAGTTGACTGGCTAACCTGAGGTTCTGCTCCCTCTATATCCCCTGAAATGTTAGTCCTCTTATCACAGGCTGGTGGAGGATTTCTTTTATTCCTGTCTATGCTAATGCTAGCTTTCTTAAGTTCAAAGTCTTTAGCAGTAGATATCAAGAGGAAGAAAGTTCTGACTTTTAGATGTGGTTGGGCCTCTTTGGGCTGATGCCCCTAAAGACTGACCTTACAGTTCAAACTGCTTCCCTTAAGTCCTTTTGTCCAATGAACACAATCACAGGGATCCAGGTAGAGCACACAGTTGGGAAATTCAGGAAAAGAGGCCCTTCTATCCAGATACAGGGAGAGAGGCCTCCTTCCAGTTCCAGGACTAGGAAGGAAGTCAGAAGACCAACTGCCACTCCCAGTTGCCCCTTCCCCCACCAACTGTCAGTCTTGTCATTATCTTCTCTCTAACACTCCAACTGCTG
>NC_077228.1:385732455-385889955 GCF_027887165.1 Monodelphis domestica
GTCTGGGTTAAACATGTATTCTCATGCAAAGCATATTTCCATATTATTAACCTTCAACCCCTTTTGGACACCATTGACATTGGATTCAGACCTGCTTTCAGGACCATGGATGGTCATACAGATAGTCCTTGGTAATATCTTTTTTTTCCTCTATGACATCTATGCACCCCTTTTCTTGCTCATCTCAACCCAATTTCTGGACTCTGCCAATGTTCTGTGGTCTTATGTAGTATTTATCTGATGAGCATCAAGTATAATATTATTACTTCAAGTGGTGTGTGTGTGTGTTGGGAATATATATGTGCAGGGTAAAATACTAAAAAAGAGCTAATCAGGGAAGACAAAATGGTTTTCAAGTCTACTTTTGAAGACCTAAATTACATGAGACCTATATAAAATCTCATAAAGTCCCACTTAAAATATTAGCAAGTATTCATCATTTACACCCAACTAAAGTCCTACTATAATGACTCACTGTGGTATGGAAATGACTCTCAGTTATGAAATAAATAAACTGAAATAATAGTATATATAACTAAAATAACAGTATATAAAAAGATACCTGGTGGTAAAGGGTTTTAGTGGGTCAAAGACCCACTAAATTTTATTCATTCATTAGGACCATTCATTAGGACCAGTATCTGAAGGACACAGGGATTGGGAAGGCCAACAGGATAAAGCATATAGGATACCAAATGCTATTAAACAGGATTTATTCATGATAAAGGAAGGAAGAGAAGGGAATTGGCCATATAATTGGGCATAATAGTTTTTGATGATTGTCTTAATTTCCTCTTCTTTACAGGTGAGATCTCCCTTTTCATCTTGGATACTGTTAATTTGGTTTTCTTCTTTCCTTTTTTAAAATTAGAATGACCAGTAGTTTGTGTATTTTGTTTTTTCAAAGTACCAGCTTCTAGTCTTATTTGTTAATTCAATAGTTCTTTGATTTTCGGATATTATTAATTTCTCCTTTAATTTTTAGGATCTCTAATTTAGTTTTCATCTGAGGATTTTAAATTTGTCCACTTTCTAGTTTTTTAATTTGCATGCCCAATTCATTACCTCTGCCCTCCCTAATTTGTTAATATATGAACTCAAGGATATTAATTTTCACCTAAGTACTTCTTTGGCTGTGTCCCATAGATTTTGAAAGGATGTCTCATCATTGTCATTTTCTTCAATGAAATTATTAATTGTTTCTATGATTTGTTCTTTAACTAATCGATTTTGGAGAATCATATTGTTTAATTTCCAATTAACTTTTGATTTGCCTCTCCATATACCCTTACTAATTATTGTTTTCATTGCATTGTGATTTGAGAAGTTGCATTTATTATTTCTGATCTTTTGCACTTGTTTGCAATGTTTTTGTGGCTTAATACACGGTCAATCTTTGTGAATGTACCATGTGCTGCTGAAAAGAAGGTGTATTCCTTTATTTTCCCTATTTATTTTTCTCCACATATCTACTAACACTAATTTTTTAAAGATTTCATTCACATCTCTTACTTCTTTCTTATTTATTTATTTTTTGGTTTGATTTATCTAGATCTGATAGAGGAAGGTTCAGGTCTCCCACTAGTATAGTTTTTCTATCTATTTCTTCTTTGAGCTCCACTAGTTTCTCCTTTAGAAATTTGGATGCTATGCCATTTGGTGCATACATGTTTAGTACTGATATTTCCTCATTGTCCATACTACCTTTTATCAGGATTTACCTTCCCTATCTCTTTTAACTAGATCTATTTTTACTTTGGCTTTGTCAGATATCATGATTGGGACTCCTGCCTTTTTTTTCTCAGTTGATGCCCAGTAGATTTTGCTCCATCCATTTACCTTTAGCTTGTGTGTGTCTACCTTCCTCATGTGTATTTCTTGTAGACAACATATGAGAGGATTTTGGTTTCTAATCCACTCTGCTATTTGCTTGTGTTTTATGGGTGAGTCCATTCCATTCACATTCAGAGTTATGATTACAAGTTGTGTAAAACCCAACATTTTGATTTCCACTCTTAGTCCTGCCCTTTCTTCTTTCACTATTTCCTTCCACACCAGTGTTTTGTTTTTAACCAGACTCTCTATTTCCCTCCCTTATTTTTCTTCCCTTCCCCTCCCTCCCTTTTTATTCCCCTCTTATTTTTCTTTAGGGTCTTTTTAGTATACCCCCCACTCTCCATACCTTGTATTGCTTCCCTCCCCATCAGTCCATTTGTTATCCTTCTACATTTCTATAGGGCAAGAATCAATTCTCTGTCCCAATGAATTTGATTGTTCTTCCCTCTTTGAGTCAATTTCAATGCATGTAAGAATTAAGTATTTCCTGTCTCCAACCTCTTTACCCTTCCAGTATATTGGTGTTCTCCCCCACTCCCACCATGCACTTCCTTATGACATATAAATTTACCCCATTTTGTTTCTTTTCCCATTTTTCTTAGTATTAACCTTTTTTTTAAAACTTTATATATGTCTTGGCATTCCATCCAATACAGTTTGTCACTGTTCCCTTTAAGAATAGTTCTTTTAGCTACCCAGGTGATAATAACAATTTTTAAGTTACCAATATCTTCTTTTCTTGTAGGGATACATATTATTTTAACTTATTGGGTCTGTTAAAAAAGTTTTTTTTGTTGTTTTTTCCTCTTTCTTAATTACCTTTTGGTGATTCTCTTGAGTTCTGTTTTTGGGCATCAAATTTTCTGTTCAAGTCTGGTCTTTTCTTTATGAATGCTTGGAAGTCTTCTATTTTATTAAATGACCATACTTTTCCCTTCAAGAATATAGTCAGTTTTGATGGGTAGTTGATTCTTGGTTGTAGACCTAGTTCCCTTGCTTTCTGGAATATCATATTCCATGCCTTTTGGTCCTTCAGGGTAGATGTGGCCAGATCCTGTGTTATCCTAAGTGTGGTTCCATGGTATCTGAATGACTTCTTCTTAGTATCTTATAATATTTTTCCCTTGGTCTGGTAGTTCTTGAATTTAGCTATAACATTCCTGGGTGTTGTCAATTGAGGATTAAGTACAGGAGATGATCTATCGATTCTTTCAATCTCCACTTTTCCCTCTTGCTCTAGAATGTTGAGGTAGTTTTCTTGGATAATTTCCTGTAGAATGATGTCCAGGCTTTTTCTTTTGTCATGATCTTTGGTAGTCCAATGATTGTTAAGTTGTCTGTCCTGGATCTCTTTTCTAGATCTTCCATTTTCTGGATGAGGTGTTTCATATTTTCCTCAATTTTTTCATTCTTTTGATTTTGTTTTATAGTTTCCTGCTACCTTGTGAAGTCATTTGCTTCTAGTTGTTGGATTCTAATTTTTAAAGACTGAATTTCATCCCTGGCTTCTTGATCATCCTTCTCCTTCTGGTCTGATTTTCTTTGGAGGTCATCTTTCATCTCCTTTGCCTCATTTTCAAACTGATTAATTTTGGCTTTCGAGACATTGTTTTCTGTTTCCACATGATTTAGTTTGCTTTTTAAGTTCTTTTCCCAGTTGTTTTCAGCCTCTCTTAACTGTTTTTTTGAATTGTATTTTGAGTTCTTCCAAAGCCTGGGTACAATTCACTGGAGTTTTTGTGTTTTTTCTTGGTGTTCCTTGATAATCCTTTGTTCCATTTGCTCTTTGTTCATTGCCTGGATAGAAGCTGTCAATTGGAATTTCTTTTTTCTTTTTATGTTGTTCACTCATATTTTCCCCTTCTTCCCCCCACACACTGCCACCCCCATCCCATAGTTGCTTGTAGTCTTGCTCCTCTTATTATGTGTTGGATCTGTGGGTTTGGGCTGTTTTGTCCTGAAAGGGCTTTTTTTTTTCTGTTCTACTGATTGATCAGGTTAGTCAGATCTTCCCCAACTGACAGCAGAAGCTGAAAAGGAGCTGGGCTTCCCTTCCTGTTATCAAGGTTGTTGCCTGTAGTTTGTTGCAGTCTTTGCCCTAGGAGCTTAGTCAGCAAGGCTCTCAGATCAGTCTGTGGGGGAGGGGTGTTGGAACTTGAGCTTCCCTTCCCTCTGAAGGCTTCTAATCTACTCTATTGATGAGATTGAGCCAGGGTAGAGTTGATCTGAAAAACTGGCTGTGCCCTGAGGCCAAAACCTCGGGGGGGGGTGGCAAAATGGAGCGTCTTGGCTGCTCCTAGGCTGCCTGCTCTGTGTTTCTTCTCCAGATGACTCTATAACACCTGTGTTCAATGCCCTGAGCTTAGCATAGCTGTGCCAGCAAGGTATTCCCTCTGCCTGCCCAGAAATTCCAGCCACCAAATGAGGCTCAGCCCTGTAGGTGGGGGAGGAGTCCTGGGACCTTCCTTCTTCCTTCCCCTTAAATCTGTGTGTTCTAGAGTTCAGGCTTTTTTTGGGGGGGTGTATCTTTTATGTTGAGTCCAGAAGGATTGTTCCCTAGCTCTGTCCTGTTGTTAGATTTGGTTTTAAGTCCCCTTGAAGCATTGTGTTTTTGATTTGGTGAGGAAGAGTTTGTGGATGTCTGAACTATTGCTGTCTCTAGGCTTCCATCTTGACTGCCCCCTCAAGGGAAGGGAATTGGTATGACCTATCTAAAAATATAAATAAACCTCCCACCAGTTATAGTTGGTAGTTTCAGAAAGATGGTATCTACACTGTCAGTTATCTTTCTACCTAAAAGTCCCATTTCCTATAATACAATATACTTCACTAACCCCAACCCTCCCCCCCTTAGATAGTGATAGAGGTAGTAAGGTAGGAATGTAAGCAGGAACAGAGCTCAAAGGGAAGTTCTCACTGATAGATGGCTTTGGTATCTCCAGAAGCTCTGTAGGAATCTCTCTCAGTCAGCAGCAACAGGATACACAGGAACAGGTAGTTGGTAAGATGGATCACAATGAAAGCCACAAGAGAAGAGTTCACTAGATCCATCCTAGGAGACTAGACAAAAACTCAACCTCCTGCTTGACTGTCTATTAAAAGAAGCAACAGTCCTGCCACTTCACCATAATTCTGGAACCTTCCTGCTTCCTTGTTCTGCTCATTTCCTTATAACAATTATCAAAGGCAACAATAGAGGAACAAGAACTCTTGCAGGTCTTACCAAGGGGGAAAGTTTTCAAATATATACTTGCCTTTAGACTGTGTCTGTTGTCCAAGGACCAACCTAGAGAAGCATGAAGATGTTCAACACCAGAAAGCTAGTCCCTACATGATGATTTAAAAGAAAAAAAAGGTAACCTCACTGAGAGCAGAATTTCTGGGCAAACAAAAAAAAACCACATGAAATAATGATGCCCTGTTTAATGGTTCTTCAGACTGTAGATCAGAAATTCTTATTGCTTTTTGTATTATGGAACTTTTTTTGTAGACTAGTGAATATAATGAACCCCTTATCAAAATAAAACTTAACTGTATAAAATAAAACACATGGGATCACAAAGAAAACTAATTATATTAAACTAGAAATATATTAAATATATTAAACTAGAAATAAAGATATTTTTAGAAAGTTCACAGATCCTAGGTTAGGAGGTCCAGCAAGAGCAGAGAAAATAAAAGTGATATTTGATGACAAATCTTTTGTGTAAGACCAATCCACCTTTTTTTGTCTTTTATTTTTTCCCTACAAATAAGAAGGGAATTAACAAGCAGAAAAAAATAATGAAAACCTAATGAAGTCATGGAATAAAAGTTAAAATCTCAGCTCTGCCACTTACTGTCTAGACCTTACTCTCCTCATCTGTGATCCCTCTAAGATCCCTTTTCTGTTTTTCATCTGATTCTGTGATCTATGATTTGCTGGATCTCTCAGCTTTCTGAGAATATTTAGAATTGCTCAACTTAGTCTTCTTGACTTTTTGTAAGAGGGAGGGGGCCACACCTACTTAAATTCCATTTTGTAGCCATTTCTACACTATTTCACACTTCCTTACATACTATCTTGTATTATTTTCAAATGGTATGGTCATAATTCCCCATTGGCACTTCAGCTCTATCCCTTCTAGAACATCATTCAGCAGGCACCTATGTATTTTTCACTGATTAATTGCTTGCACAGGGAGATATGAGATACCAGCTTACATTGATACTGCCATTATAATCATGACCAGGACCACAGATGTAGTCTACTAACAAAAATAAAACTATTTTTAGTCATTAATGAAGATTGCCAGGTTGTCAATTGTTCACATTAATCTAGAAGTTCTAAGAAGCAGCTTCAGAGCTAGGTAGCTATATAACAGCTTAAAACTCAAGACAAAAAACAGTAGGAATATTTAGTGCTCTAATGTCATGCTTGTATCCTGTATTTGTAAGAGGATAAGAAGTTTTGGACCTTTGAATTCACATAATTAAATCTTAATTTTAATGACCTCATAAGGACCCCTACCTTGACCATAAAGCAGAGCTAGGGACTTGTCCTTTGTCCTCTCTGCTGTAGCTACAAGTTTATGACCCTCTTGAGGAACAGCCACCACAATAAATCCACCACAGCAAATATATTTAATATTTGAGAGAATCCTAGGGAAGAATTGACCTGGTTGTGGATTGGAAGATGAGTACCTCAAGCACATTGTCCCCTATATAACTAACTAAATTCTGGAACCTTGGACTGGCCTCTGTTTCGAACATCTGGCAGGACTAAAGACTCTTTACTTGTCCTGCCTAAATATGCATATTTTTTCCCTACTCCCTCACAGTTTTCCTTTTGTTCTGGAATTGACAATCAGATCAATGGTACCATTATTTCTGTGAAGAGTGTAGCTAACATCCTATGGATCCACTTGGAATCCCTAGGCTGTCTACGTTAAAGCATTTTTCTATCCACCATTCTGTATTTCCTCATACACATGCATGCCATTCTTCCTTGTCTTTTTCCTCTTTTATCCTATACTGTGCTCTTTGGAATTTTTGTTCTATTGTTAAGCTGCCCTTCATAGTAGAACTGTGTGCTCTTCTTAGAAATCATTTTGTATATATTTTACTTTCTGGGTATCTGCTCTTATCCCTCCCAATAGAATGGAATCTTTTTGAGGTCAAGGATTATATTAGTTTTGCATTTTTATTCCTATCCTCTAGCACAGTGCCTGGAACATAGATGCTTAATAAATTCTTAACGAAATTGGAGAAAAGTGACCATCTCCCACAAATGAGAAATGCAACATGGTCAACTGCTTTCAAAGGCTTGATTTACTGTTATGTTTTATTATTATTTGGATTTACAATCAATAGGTGCTCCTAAGCATGAGATTAGGCTTAGAATCTAGTTCTAAAAATTTATATACTTCACAAAAGCATCAGAGCACAAATTGTCAAGATTAGGCTAAAGGTAATAATTCTCTACATATAATTTTGGGCTGTTTGCTGGCATGTTGAAAAGTAATGACTGTTTGACTTTTCGTTTTTACCTGTAGTTTGATGTTGGCTTTTTTCCTTTTGCTGATTTCATCTATTCCATTATCTCACACTCTTTGAGTGGAAAATGTTTCTACCTGTCACCTTTATAAGCTCATCATGACTTGGATTTTTCCATGTTGATTCCGATAGCTAAATAGATTAAATATGTTTAGGGGAAAAGTTAGGAGCATTTATATAATTGCTTGGTTCTAGAGGGGCAGGGAGGCTAACCCAGAATTGGTGGGGATGAAAAGGAAGAGAATAGCTTTAATAGTTTTAGTAGTTGCTTTTAGATAGAGAAATCCATTAACTTTTTATTAAATTGGAAGAGCTAATCAACATAGCTAGCCCTGAGATGTCAAAAAAGATATTTTTTGTTAAAAAAAGGAATTTATACATGAGGTGATAGTGATATCTTCATTATCACTCTCCCTAGGACTAGTTAGTCAATTGATAAACATTTATTTAGTGCTTAGTATGTGGAATATACAAAGAAAAGGCAAAAGACAGTCCTTGCTGTCTTGGAGCTTACGGTCTATTGGGAGAAAGAATGTGTGAATAACTAGGTAGAAACAAGGTATATACAGGATAAATTAGAGATAATCAACAAAGGGAAGATGCTAACATTATGGGGGAATCAGGAAAAGTTTTTCATAGAAAATAGGATTAAAGAAAACAACCCTAACTTTCCATCTTAGAATCAATACTAAGTATTGGTTCCAAGGCAGAAGAGAATTAAGGATTAGACAGTGAGAATTAAATGACTTGCCTATGGTCACATAGCTAGGAAATGTCTGCGACCAGATTT
The DNA here is from genome assembly GCF_027887165.1 of Monodelphis domestica. Taxonomy (NCBI): domain Eukaryota; kingdom Metazoa; phylum Chordata; class Mammalia; order Didelphimorphia; family Didelphidae; genus Monodelphis; species Monodelphis domestica. Next base: position 385,740,617 of record NC_077228.1, read on the forward strand.
GAAACTAAGATATGCCATCTTTAGGCCTGGCTCGCAATCCACTGAGTCAATCCAAAAAAGGATTTTAATTGGGGCTTGATAGGAACCAAGGAAGCCAGGAAGCAGAAGAGGGAAAATATTTGAGGATATATCCACTCTCAATGACTAGTGACTTCTATCAGTAAATGCATTATTGTTGTTCAGTCATGTCTAACTCTTCATGACCCCATTTTAGGTTTTCTTGGCAAAAATACTGGGGTGGTTTGCCATTCTCTTCTCCAGGTCATTATATAGGTGAAGAACTGAGGCAGAGTTAAATGACTTGCCCAAGGTCTCACAGCTAGTAAGTGTCTGAGGTCAGATTTGAAGTCATAAAGATAAGTCTTCTTGACTTCAGGCCTGGCACTCTATCCACTGTGCCACCTAGGTGCCCTGCAGTAAATGGATATTATTTATTTATAAGTGTTATTTAATTTTTTCAATGAATAGCAATTGACCTCTCTCTCCTACCTTCTACCTCCCCTAAAAAAAGGAAAAAAAAAAACCCTTGATGACAAATATTCATAGTCAAGCAAAACTAATTCTCACAATAGTCATGTCCAAAAAGAATATAGGTTTCAATCTGTATTCTGAATCTATTGCCTTGCCAGAGGTGGGTAATAATGTGTTTCATCATGAATCCTCATGGTTGATGGTCCTTAATCTTTTGAAGTTGTTTATAATATTGTTATTATGTAATTTACTCTTTTGGTTCTGTTTATTTCACTTTTAAATAGTGTATACAAACTTTCCAGGACCTTTCTGAAACTTTGTCCTTCCTCGTTTCTTACAGCATAATCATATCATATCACATTCATATTCCATAACTTATTCAGACACTCCCCTTATGATGGGCAACCCTTTAGTGTCCAGTTCTTTGCCACTCCAATAAAAGGGCTGCTATAAATATTTGTTAAACATATGGGCCCTTTTCTTTTTTTTAATCTATTTGGAAATATAGATCTAGTAGTGGTATTTCTGAGACAGAAAATATGCATAGCTTAATGACTTTCTGAACATAGCTTTCTAGAATGTCTGGACCAATCCACAACCCCACCAACAGGGAATTAATATACCTGCTTTCCCACAACTCTTCCTGCCATTTCTCTCTCTTTTTTTTTTTTTGGTCAACTTTGCAAATCAGATTGGTAATAAAATGGAACCTCAGAGTTACTTTAATTTGTATTCCTTTAAGTATTATTGGTATATTTTTTCTTATCATTATTAATAGCCTAGATTTCTTATACTGAAAATTGCCTTTTCATATCATTTGAACATTCATTGATGGTATTGATGGGAATGCTATTCCAATTTAAATCCTTTTGAGAGTTGCTTTTACTATTAATTATCTTGAACTCTTGAATATCATTGATAGGAAGCCACTGGAGCTTATCGAATAGGTGAGTGACTGTCATATTTGCTATTTTGAAAGATCCCATTAGCAGCTAATGGAGAATGGACTAGACCAGAGAGAGAGTTGAACCAGGGAGGCAAACCAGACAACTATTGCTATAGTCCAGGAATGAAGTGATGAGGACCCTGTAGGGACCTTGGGTCTCTGCTCTCTGCCCTCTTACTGCTTGACCCAGTCTAGCCAGGTTAGAGGATTCCCTTTTGGTATTTAGGAATCCATTGTGTTCAGCAACCTCAGACAGAGTTTCACAGCTCAGTCTCTGCAAAAGTTCAGGCTTCTGAATTCAATGGCCTTCAATGGTAAGTGAGACCTTGGAGATGATGATGCTAGAAGATACCTAGGCCAAAAGTGATGAGCTCCAGTGATCTTCTTTTATCACAGAGCCTCAGTGACTATGTGAAGTCCATCTGTGGGTCAGCTAGCCCAGCTTGATGGGGTCCAATGACTTCCCTACCACAGGTCACAGAGGCCATGAAAACTCAGAGGAAAGATCCTCAAAGATGTGTCTCTAATTTCACACAATGAGAAGTCATGCTTGACCTCATCTCTACAGGACATCACAGACAGCTTCAGTGACTAGAACCCCACCCTGATGCTGGGCAATAGCATTGACTGCCTAGACTGGCTTTTTTGGGAATCCCAACCAAAGCAACAGATTTAGAAGGATTCTTTGAGGAGGACTGATTCAGTCATTAATCCTTCACCTCTAGAAACAGACTGAAACAGGCAAGTCCAGAGGTGCCCACCAAATCAGAGCCTATGAAGCCAAAGTCTCTGGGGCTCCCCTTGTGAAACAGTACAGTGAATGGGCCAAGGGTTTGGAGAAAAGAATTCAGCCCTCCATATTGTATGCTTCCCTGGAGTACTCTAGTAGTCCCCATCAGGGCAGGATAACCTGGTCTTTGAACTCAAATCTCCCAGACATTTATGATTTGTGACCTTACAAATAAAATCTTCTGTAAATAGCAAAAAAAAAATGTTGGCACTATCAGAGGAAAGGAGGAAATACATAAGAGATAATGGGAAGATAGAATTGACAGAACTTGGAAACAGAGTAGATATAGAAAGTTGAGAGAAAGAGAGAAGTTGTGAGTATGATAAAAGGGACAGAAAGTAGAAGAACAATTATGATTCTTTCCACTCTCCTAGTCATTCAACTCCAGTGGCTCCCTATCACCTAAGGGATCAAATATAAATGAATGAAGAGTTGAAGATAGACATATAGGTTTTGGGTCAGGGTGACCAAGAGGATAATGGTGCCCTAGACAGTAATAGGAAAGTTAAGAAAAGGGAAGGTTTGGAAGGAAAGTTAATGAATTCAGTTTTGGGCATGATGAGTTTGAAATGTTTATGCAAAATCCAGTTCAAGATGTCCAGTGGGAAGTTGGAGTTGGAAAAGTAGAAGTCAGGTGAGATTTTAGGGCTGGACAAATAGATCTGAGGATCATTTATATATGAGTGATAATTGAATCCATGGGAACTGATGAGGTCACCAAACTATGTCTACAAGCAAAGACTTAAAAAACCCCACAACTTTGCTATTGAGTCTAATAGAATTCCTGAAAGATACAAAGTGTTCAATGTTATAAATAAATTACAGGGCATTAGTCAAACATAGTTTATTATGTGCCAGGCACTATGTTAAATACTGGGATTATAAATATAAGCAAGTAATATAGTCTTGCCTTTAAGGGGCTTATTTCTTTATTAAGGGAAGCCACACATAAAAATGAACTAGAAAGGAGTATATGTTTGTGTGTGTGCGTGTGTATGTGTGTGTGTGTGCGCGCACCCCTTCACATTCTTGCCTTAACATTGTTTAGAAATGTCTACAAAGATCTGGTTTTGGGCAAGGCAAGGCAAAAGTTCACTTATAGTCATACTATGCAAGAGACAGAATCCAATGGAAATGAAATGAGAGGGCCGGAGAAGTGGAAATAAAGACACTATGGAGAAAAGAACTGGAAGAAGGAACAGTTTACTACAGGAAGTACAAACATTTATCCTCATAACAATTTTGGTAAATATTAGAATGGACCCAACAGAAATCAGTAAAGGAGATAATATGAAGTATTAAATCATCAAAGACTGAAAAAAAGAAAAAATACCATGTAGCATATCTCCCCTACTCCCCTGCTAGAAAATAAGTTAATGAAGGAATTTCAAAGTCAAATTATCTAAAAACCACAGCTCCCCCCAAAAAATCCTGGATACTATGTACCAAGAAATAATGATCAAATACTATCTCATATTATTATAACCAAAGGGAAAATTGAAAATAGAAAGAATTCACTATGACTTTCTAAAAGCAACCCCCAAATAAAAACTCCAAGGATGTCATAATCAAAATCCAGAGCTTGGAGTTTAAAAACAAATAAACAGATAAAAACAGCCAAGGCCATACATACTTGGCAGCTACTGCTATAAAGAAAACTTTGGAATATGTTTTTCCAAAAGGCAAAAAATAAAGGTTTATAACAAAATAATTTCTTGGAAAACAATCTTTTAGGAAAATGTAGATTTGTAATGAATAGAGGACTTTTAAATATTCCTGATGAAAAGACCATAGCTGAGTAGTTTAAAATGAAAAAAAAAGGAATCAAGAGAAATCTAGATAAGTAAATATATTTGAAAAATTAGAAGGGACTTTAGAATAATATACTTACATTCTAATAGAGAGAGGAAAAAACAAGCATTTTCTCAGAAATCTTTTATTCAAAGGTCATAGAGGGTATTGAATAAGAGAAAACCTATAATGGGTTTGTTATGTTTTGTTAAGAGAAGAAAGAAAGGAAAGGGCAAAAGAACACATTAGGGAGAAATGGAAAAGAAGGGGATAAACTATCTCACATAATTGGAGTTTTCAAAGGGACTATAGAATTATGGAGAAAGGATTTAAGATGGGGATGGGTTATACTTGAATTCCACATGAATCATAGACAAAAATCTAATAAATAAGTGCCAAAAAGCAAAAAATATCAATCATATCCTTTATTGACCACAGCACAGTTAAGATTATAGCCAGTAAAGGGACTTTGAAGAAAGGATTAAAAATTTGAGACCCAATAATTCAATACTAAAGAATTGATGGGTCAAGAACAAATCTTTGAAACAATAGTTAGTTTCTAAGAAAATGACAACAGAGAGACAAGATAGATATTTTTGGGATGCAGCCAAAGTATTCTATGGCAGAGAATTCATATCTCTCAAATCTTCACCAACAAAGGAAATTACTAATCAATTAACTGGGTATATAATTTAAAAACTTGAAAAGCAACAAATCTAAAAACTACAAATACCAAAATAGTAATTTTGAAAAATCACAGAAATTGGCAAAATTGAAAGTGAACAAATAATAAAAAAAATAAAACCCAACAATTTTAATTGACAAACAAAACTAAGAAACTGTTTTCCTAAAGACACACACAATAAATAAGCTTTTGGGTAGTCTGAGAAAAAAGAGAAGGAAAACCAAATTTTCAGTATTAGAAATGAAAAAGGATGTTATCAAGAATTACTTTGCCAAATTTTAGGCTAACAAAATTGATCTTGGATGAAACATGAATTATGAAAATTAAAAAAATAATATTGTTGCAGCCTAAGGCACTATTCTTTTGATGTGTTGCCTTTTTATGTAGAGCAGATTAATTTTAAGAAGGGCAGAAAAATACTTTGGCAAAGAAAAAATATTTAAATCAATTGGTAAAGGATGCATGCCTCCATTACTGATAAACATTTTGATCCTTGAAAACAGATGGAAAACAACTCTGATTTAATAATAACCAAATTTATATGTGTAATTTTCTTTAAAACATTTAAAATATATATTCAATTTCCTGATGGGATTTGCAGTTTGGAAAAAATGAATTATTGAATAATATAAAGACAAATCACCTTGTAATGCATGTAGGGTGATGCCTCATTTGTGTATGAGCAGTTTGCTGGCTAAAAGAGAACAGAGAAAATTTTTAATTAAAATGGAAAATTGTGAGTATAAAGAAACATTTTAAGGACAAAAATTAGATGTTAGATTGTAATAAGAACAGAGTTGCCAGAACATTAAGGCTTCTCAGTCCATTTGCTAATTATTTTAATACTTAAAGGGGCAAAACAAAATTGAGAAATAATGATTATTTGTTGAAAGGAATGATTAAAAAGATGGCTATTTTTGTGGTGGCAAAACACTGGAAAATGAGGGATTGTCCATTGATTGGGGAATGACTGAACACATTGTGGTATCTGATGGTGATGGAATACTATTGGGCTCAAAGGAATAATAAAGTGGAGGAATTCCTGGAACTGAACTGGAATGACCTCCAGGAACTGATGCAAAGTGAAAGGAGCAGAACCAGGAGAACATTGTACACAGAGATGGATACACTGTGGTACAATTGAATGTAATGGACATCTATACTAGCAGCAATGCAATTATCCAGGACAATTCTGAGGGACTCATGAGAAAGAACACTATCCACATCCAGAAAAAGAACTGTGGGACCAGAAACACAGAAGAAAAACATATGATTGATCACATGGGTTGATGGGGATATGATTGGGGATGTTGACTTTAAATCTTGACTCTAGTGCAAATATTAATAATATGGAAATAGGTTTTGATCAATGATACATGTAAAACCCAGTGGAATTGCTCATTGGCTCCAGGAGGGGGGAAAGGAGGGGAAAGGAAAAAACATGCATCATGTAACTATGAAAAAATATTCAAAATTAATTAATTACATAAAAAAATAAAAACATGGCTATTGATTTCATTGGGAAAATATGGTGAGTTACCTTTTAAGGGAAACATGAGTCATAATGTCAGGAAGCTCTGATTTAAGCCTCTGAAAGGTATTGGAGGTATGAGAGAATGAGGCTGAAAAGGGAAGAAATTGGAAAATGAAGACTGAAGAAATCCCATGCCATCCAAAGCAACTCTTAAATAAAACAGCAACAAGAATAATTATCAGACAGGAAGTGTCTGCTACTTAATTCCTGTTGGTTGGAGAGGCTTAGGCTCATTCATCAGAACTGCCTTCATTTCCAGATAGAGATTTCCAGATAGAGACCTTCATAATTTCTGGAGCTTGGGAGGCTGACCCACTCAGAAACATGTGTGTTTGCGGCCCTCTCTGGTTTGAGATAGAAAAGTACAAAGAAGAAAGGTTTTACAGATGCTTTATATAAAGTCAAAGATGTTGAAGTCTAATTGGACTAAATGAACCTTGGTGGAAAAAAAAAAGAACTGACTAGGTTTTCTACAGCATTCTTGTTAATGATCTGGTCTGAAGTGCCCAGAGATAGCCAGCCTCATGAGTTGTGCAGCTTTCTAGCTTAAAGGGAATGGCTATTTAATTTTTTTTAAAAGCCATTTTATTTATATATTTTTCTTTTAAATTTCAGATGTTTAGAGATCATTATGAGACCTTTTAAATACTAGTAAAGTAAATCAAAAAAGTAAAACTAATAATGTAGTGATCTTATCCTAAATCATATGTGATGTCTTATAATTGTAGCATTACTACTTAGTTAAAAAAATAAACAGAAATCTGTTTTCTTTCCCTTCTTTCCTTTTAACTCATTAAAAAAGGAAGGAAAAATAAATTTCTTTTAATAAGCAAAACAAATTCCCTCAGTGGTTGTATTTAAAGATGTCTCATTCTGTACCCTAAATCCATCACCATTCTATTACAAATGATACTGATACTTTGGAATCATAGTTGCTCAATATATTGGTTCCATTTCTCATAGCTTTCTAAATTTGTTTTTTAGTGGTAATATTGTATAAATTGTTTAGTTTTTATCATTTCATTCTTTATCAGTTTATAAAAGACCTTAAAGTTGTTTATTTTTGCAATGTTCATAATATAGTATAATTTATTCTTCTGGTTCTTATTTCATTCTGCATCAGTTCCTGTAGTGTTTCCATGTCTTTTTTTTCAAAGTTTCAAACCAATATATAGCATTGCTTCTAAGATAGAAGTAATGGTTTAAAAAAAGGCAAGGAGTAACACAAGTCATATCATGTGATGCAGACATTCTTTTTTCCCTATTAAAAATTCAAATATATTTAATTTTCCCAATTACATTTATTAATTTTCGACAAACATTTTCTGAAATCTTAAGATTTAAATATCTCCTTCCCTCGCTTCTCTCCATGCTCTCAGAGATGGAAAGCAATTAGATCTGGGATACCTGTGTATTATCATGCAAAACATATTTCCATATTGTTCATTGCTGTAAGAGAATACTCATATAAAGTCAAACCCCCAAAATAAAACCATAAACAAATTAATGTGAAAAATAGTATGCTTTTATCTGTGATGCAGACATTCTTGAATGAACCAATGATATCTTAGCCTGCAGTGCAGAAGTATTTGTTACGCCAGGCACATAGGTTTCATCCTTCATGTGTTTCCTTCCAACTTCCTGCAAGTTTGTGCCTACTCTCCCCACAACTGCTCAGGATATTGATGGGAAAGCCAAGTTCAAGTTTGTGTAGATTGTTATTTCTTTTATTAAATCAATGCACGTCTTTTAACATGAGTATCTGTAATATTTCTTTTGCCTTCTAGTTATGTTTAATATATGGAAGTCATTAATATGAATGACTAGTCTGTATGAGGAAAAATGCATAATAAGGACTGAAGAATTCAAGTAGCAATTATGGGGGTGCATTTCCCCCCAATAGCATTAACTCTAAGATCCTGAGAGAATTTGTGTCTCTATTTGGTAGTCCTTGTGGGAAACCCAGATTTGCCTGTATAAGAGCAACTTTGAATAAATAGTAGGGAAGAGGCGTCACTGTCCACATAATTTATTCAACATAAATAGAAATAGTTTTGAAGACTTAAGATCCCTAGTTACTGTAGTGACCAACTACATCATGTCAAGCCTGACTATGAAACAAATTATCCTCTTCCAAAGAGAAGTAATGGCTTCAGGGTTCGCAATGAAATTCGTGAGATGGCAGCAAACCCAGTTCATGCATGAATTTGTACTGCTTGATGATACTTGTTACAAGATTGGTTCTCCTTGAGAGAGATAGGGGGCAACAGATGTTGCTTCTTCTTTTCCACCCTAAATAGAAGCTTTGATGGAAAAAAAAGGCAAACAGGACAGCTTTGAAAGTGACATGTTGAACTTATTTTATGCTTTGGGAAAAAGAATATTCTATTTTTAATAAATTCAATGTTCAGTGCTTTAGAAAAAAAGGTTCTTTACCCCGTAGAATATAAGGGGGGTGGTGGTAATAAAGAGAATTAGTTTGGCTTCTCTTCTACAGAAGAGATCCCCAGCATCAGGTGTATAGGGTTTTTTTTTTCTATTTCAATGAATAATTATTGAGGGCCCAGAGAGGTACATGGATTTAAGCTCCATAATTTACAAAGGTTAAAAAAGGTAACTAATAAGATAGGTGAAAAGGAAAGAATGCTATATTAATTTACATGAATGCTACTGAATCTTGTAGCTGTCAGGCTCAGATGAATATCAGAATGGATATCACTAGCAGACAATGAAAAAACAAATTTTCCTTTCACTTAAAATAGTTTTCTGCCAAGATGAATTAGCCAGTTGTCCCATAAATTGGGGGGCAAAAATGATGGAACAAAAGAATGTCTTCTGAGGCACTGTCTATCCACCTTGGGGGCTGCATTCTCTTTAAAGCAGCCAAGCACAGAAAGAAAATGATCATTTTCGTGTTGAGAGATTACTGAGATGAATCAATTGTAATTTGAACAAAATATGCAAATACAGGGTATGACAATACCTAAATTCTTCATTCTGGAGGTTCTGGTTCCTGTGATAGATAGAAAAAGATGCTGGTATGGTTTCAAGTTAATTTCCAGGTGACTATTTTCAAGTATGCCAAACTGTTGTTAACTAAACTGTGTAGAGATGGGACAGGCCAGAGAGTGACTGGCTTTAATACTTCTGAAAATAGATAGAGCTATTTGGTTCAGAAAGCTTAACTCTTCCCGCTGTGAAGAGAATGTTGTAAGCATGTAGACCATCTAGAGAGATGGTCCCATGATGATGAGAAGGTACCAAGATACCAAAGAAGGAAGCAATCCATGACAGTGGGATGGCATATAGGTTTATTGGGGGAGTTTACTCACAAGATCTGCAGTAGATCTCTGCTCCATACATAGGCCAGGTCAGATACTATATAGAATCAGAAGAAGCCTTAGTGCCAAAGATGGCCAGTGTTTATGTGGTATGAATTTATTTTTTGCTGTTTATATTAACCATGATACTGAGGTCACATTCCCACATTCTTGTCCCCACTGAATACTTTACCCCTTTGGACCTGTTTATATATTCTTTTTTTTTTTTTAACAGCCCTTATCTTCCATTTTAGAATCTATTCTAAGTATTTGTTCCAAGGCAGAAGAGTAGTAAAAGCTAGGCAATGGGGGTTAAGTGACTTGCCTAAAGTCATACAGTTAGGAAGTATTGGAGGGCAAATTTTAATCCTGAAAAAATGGAGAATTGAACCCCAGACTTCAATCCCCAGAAGTCCTTGGCACTTCCCAGAATGCCCTATAATCTCACCTGCATCCTCATCTGATTGCAAGATCAGCACTTGTATTTAAACTGACTATACTGCCTACTTGAAGGTCTCTGCTTCCGCTTCTAAGCACACATGTCTCTCAAGAGGTAGTAAGTGAAATTGAATGGGCTTACCAGCCCTATGCTTTTCTTATTTTGTATTTCTTTATCCTTGATTTAAAATAATCTTTAATAAGCCTCTAAAATATAATACTTTTAGTAGAGAAACTAATTTAACTGTTACAATCCAGGACCTCCCTCCTATCTCTAGGTCTGGCTTTCTATCCACTGGGGCAGCTAACTACCCCATACATTCTTTCTGATAGCATCTTCCACAAGGTTCCCTGAACAATATGCAAGTTTTCATTATCATGGAGTAAGCAGAAGATGCTAACAATGAACTACAATGGAGCCACTATCCACAACAGCAATATAAGCATAGGCAAGAAAATGATATATAACCAATAGAAAAATTACCATAATTGTCACAATTTTCTTCCATCCTACTTCTAGGAAGGTGAAGAAAGAGACAATAGCATCTGGTGGTTGTTCTAGGGCAGAAATTTGGGCTTGCATGTGTTTCAGCAATTTAGTAATATTATATGATTCATCAGAGAATAAAGACTGTAAAAAATAGACTCGAATACAGGACTACAATCCCCATGAGCCTTTGCTCCACTTCCCCAGAATGCCTTGTAATCTCACCTGGGCCGAGATCGAGAAGATATTTAAGCAAAGGCTTTTGAAGGGCTCGGCCCTTTTTGGACTTCCGTTTTTGGAGCAGAGGCGTCTCTTCCATGATGGGAGGGCTCCAACTCCTGGCCCTACCCACCCCGGCAGTCTGTCTCTCACCCACCTGGCCTCTGACCCAGACGGCTCATCACCCCAGACCCAGACCCACTAGCGACCCCAGCTGGCTCATCACCCAGATCTTTGGAGCAGATTGCTCAGGACTCATTGTGACCAGCTGGTAAAAGTATTAGCCACGTGGGTGGAGGGGAGAGACGAGAGGGAAAGGGTAATTTTCCCTTAGGCTAAGCCTCCACATGGATGGGGGTATTGACCACGGGGGTTCATAGCAGGGGAGAGAGAAGAAACAGACTTTTCAAATAGACTTTTAAGCAATGGGCTATTTAAAAGGATACCTTTTGACTGTTCTGGTAATTTCATTGATTTCACCTGCATGCCAGAAGAAAGATTCAGCCCAAAGATTCAACTTTAACTTTGAAGGGGCAAATGGATGGCTCAACGAACTGGGAGCCAGACCTGAGGACATGTGGTCCTGGGTTAAAATCTGGCCTCAGATACTTCCCAGCTGTGGGGCCCTGAGCAGACCCCTTAGATCCCATTGCTTAGCCCTTACCACTCTGCCTTCTGACAATAGACATTTGAATGGATAAACCCCCAAGGAACTTTGAAGAGACTAAAGGCTACATTCTAAGGCATTTCATACTCCAATGGTTTATAAACATCTCTGTATTCTATTGCATTTTTTGTTTAAGATATAACTTTGTGATTTTAAGTTCATATATTACTGGATTGAATATTATTCTGTGAACTGAAGGTTGATTGAATTTATTTTGAATGTACTGAGTTTTGAAATTCTGTTGTTTTTCCCCTATAACTGTTGAACAAATATTGTTGTGAATAAGCCCATATATGAAAAAACAGCTTTTTTCTATTTTGCTGAGGATAGATGGACTTCAGAACTGGTTATAATTGTATTAACAACCTTTGGAATTTTAATGTGCTAAATACCTCAAATGATTTGATTTTAAGGGTTTTTTAAATATGATTTTTGGAATTTTTTTTAACAATCTGGGTATTTTTGCCTGCCCCTACCACGAGGTAAGGCCCAGTAGCTGAAGTGAAATGTATTTTATAACCCCCAACCTTCCCACATGTGAATGGAAGTTGGGCAGTTAATCTCAGGGCATTTGTATCCCTATAAGCCTCCAAGAAAAAGGAGCACCTTTATTTATACTCTTCAGCTCACTACTTTACTTGCACCAGAATGATATATAGATTTCTTGATTATGTTCTAAACCCAAGATGAGTTTTACTTTGTTTAAAAAAATTATGTTTATTACCAAGGTTGAAAGATTGCTATGTTTATAAAAATTGTGACAAATGTCCATCAATTCATAGGTTTTAAAAATGTCATACAGCAACTTATGTGAAATATGAAAGTGTGTTTGTTTGCTATTGTAATTAATTGGGCTATTGAGAATTTTGGGGATTTTGATATCTACATATTTGTACTACTGTATTTTTAAAGATGAAAAAATTGTTAACCTTGTTCAATTCATTTGCCTTCTACTCACAGTGATCATGGCCAGATACAAAGAGGAAATGGATCTCATTTTTTGGTGAGAAAGCCTTGCATTTTATATTTTCTTAACTGACACAGAGTGTCAATGATTATAAGCTATATTTTTGAATTTTTTAAAGCTCTTTTATTATTATATTTTTCTTGCATGTGCAATATACTTTTTCAGTTTTTTTTATTATTTTTCTCTCCTTTTTATATTTGAAGCACATGTCACCAGCATTGAGATTTTCTTAAACCTTTTGATTTTCAGTGCTACAAGTTTAAGATACATTTGTCAGAGCATGCCCAAAAGGCTTGTGATTATAAAAATGATGCCACTAATTATTTAATAAATTATGGGACTTTGCTTAATGATTCTGTCTGATTCCAGGACAAGAGATACACACAAGAGCCATTTCATAGGGCCAAAGAAAGGCCAATCTAGGATGGATTGATGCACTTCTAGGCCAATACAAAGGTCTTGAACCTAGTGTGAAGACTCGAGGTTACTATGTTTAACATGTGTTAAGACATAGGCTTTCCTTGTATCTACACTCACTCTGAAGATACTCACAGATGAGTATCCCCAAAACCTTGGCTCCTACTTGGCTTCTATAATCTGGTCCCCTTTTCTGCCTCTCATAGTGTGGTACCTTTCTGTAGTCCTGGCACTGACTGGGTAAATGCATCATTACTTAGATCATTTTGATTGGGCCCTGATTGAAGGACCTGTTATAGATTTATTTTTCTTCTACTTGGAATTTTTACATATAAGACTTTGATAGTCTATATTTTCATCCAGAAATTTTTCTTTTCTTTTGGATTTTCTGATGTCTTTTTTAATATCTCTTGCCAATTGATTCATATACCTCATACCTCAGCCATGCATCCCTAACTGATTCTGAATCTTTCAATCACCCACAACACGGGGGAATGTAAAAAATATCATTATTTAAATTGCAAAGTTTAAATTCCTTTTGAGAAGAATTTTAGGTGAAGAAGATGCTACCTCTCTGAATCCAGAACTGAACTGTTGGAGAAGCCACCATGAAGAAGCCTCCAGACCACAAGTTGCACAAAATTGAACTTTGGGTGTGGTTGATTGAACATTTATTTGTATGTATACTTTTATGCCAAAGGGGACTGCCCCCTAACGGCTTTTTGTCAATGTGTTCAGAAATTATTGGTTTTATTCTTTTTTCTCTTATCCTCACACTATTGTAATCTTTTAAGTTTATTATGTTTTTATGATCCTTTTGGGGAAAAATTAATTTTTCCACAAATGATCACATGGGGGGATGTAAAAAATAGACTCGAATACAGGACTACAATCCCCATGAGCCTTTGCTCCACTTCCCCAGAATGCCTTGTAATCTCACCTGGGCCGAGATCGAGAAGATATTTAAGCAAAGGCTTTTGAAGGGCTCGGCTTTTTGGACTTCCGTTTTGGAGCAGACACAGCTCTTTCCATAATGTAGGTGAGGTCTAGGCCTCTGGCCTAGACACGTGTTTTTTCTTATCCTGTATTTTCTTTTAATCCTTAACTTTAATAAACCTCTAAAAAATATAATACTCCTTGTAGAGAGAAACTAATTTCTACCTGCCTCAGATGCCTCAGTCTCTCCCTCTCCCCTAAATTTTAATCCTTACAAGACATAGCAGGAGAATTGTTACTATGGTATAGGTTCTGCCTTGGGCATCAGTCAAGATGTCTAGTGCAATTCTATTTTGTAATTCTACTTTACACTTTTGTGTTACTTCTAATGTTACTAATTCCTGTGATTCTACACTATCAAGAGCATTTTGCATGAAATGTGTGAGGGTTTCTACTCAGTCACTCAACCTTTAGTCCAATGTTGAAATGTCTGAAGGCTTCTACTTAGCCATTACAGCCTTTAGCCCAATACTGAAATGTGTGAGGATTTCAACTTGGTCATTATATCCTTTAGCCCAATGATAATATGTATGAGTGATTCTATGTGGTCATTACAACCTTTTGCCCAATACTGAAATGTCTGAGGGCTTCTACTTGGCCATTCAATCTTTAGTTCAATATTGAAATGTGTGAGGGCTTCTATTTGATCATTACAAACTCTATTCTGATATTAAATTGTATGAGGGCTTCAACTTGGTCATTATATCCTTTAGCCTAGCAGTTCTCAACCTCTCAATTTGTAGCAATGAGAATACATAATACATATCAGGTATTTACATTCCAAATCATAACTGTAGCAAAACTACAGCTTTGAAGTTGCCACCAAAATAATTTTTTGGTTTGGGGTCACTGCAACATGAGGAACTGTATTGCGGGGTCACGGCATTAGAAAGGTTGAGAACCACCGCTCTAGCCCAATGATGATATGTGTGAGGGCTTCAACTTGGTCATTACAAGCTCTAAGCCAAATATTCAAATGATGATGCCAATGGAAAATTGTTTTGGTCGAATGAACTTCGAAAAAGGGTAGATTGATTTGGAACTGAAAACTTTAAAAATGAATGTTAAAAATTGATTTTACATGTAATTGCAAAAAATTAAGAGAGAAAAAGAAAAGAGGTAGATTAGCAATAGGCTTAGCAGGTAGGGTCTCTACAATAGTCCCTATGGCAAAACATATCTTAAGGTACAAAGTCCTACCCAGATATGTGGCAGCCATGGCCATAAGTATAGCTCACATAGCCACTGGATGTTGTTGTTTGTCATAGTATTTCTGACAAGGAGCTAGGACCACTAAAAGTGGAAGAAAAATAACTGTTGTACTATGGTCCACAGATTGAAGTGAGCATATTTCTGTATAATTCTTAAAACTTTCTCTTGTCCTTCTCAAAGGCTTGGTGCTCCTTTTCCCAATCTCACCTAACACGTTTCTGTTCTCCAATATCCTAAAAGCCCACCAATACCTTTACTTCTTTTACAGTGGTAGGCAGTGAGTAGGCTTGTATTTTATCTATAATAATTGCTGGTACTACTCATCTTTTCTGACCATACAACCCCAAGGAACTTTACAGATGTGTCAGGCACTTGGATTTTGTGTGAATTGACCTCTCATCTCTTTCCTTGAAGATGTTTTATCAAGGCATGTAGCATGTTTTGTAAGAGGAATAATCTCACAAGTTAACATTATTTCATCTATGTAATGAGTCCACCAAATATCTTCATGAAACCAGAATGGGCTGAGATTCCAGGCCACTATGCCATGATAGATGGTCAGGCTATGTAAATAACCCCAAGGTAAGGCCTGGAAGGTCCATCCATTGCTGTCCCTTCCATGTGAAGGTAAATTGGTCCTGGGCTTCTGGGGCCAGGAGTATGTTGACAAAAATATTAGCCAAATCAAGTGCTGCATGGAATATATTTAGGTGGCCTGTTAGATCACATTGTCAAGTATTCCAAAATGTCTGTGTTTGGTATAGCAGTATGAATAGAGGGCACCATTTTGTTGAATTCTTTGTAATTGACAGTTATCTTCCATGACTTCTCTGGCATCTTGGACCATCTATAAAGGGTTGTTAAAGCCTGATGGGTATACCTACAGTATATCAAACCTAGACAAGTCTTCTATTGTCTCTCCTATTTCCTCATATCTGCTGTGGAGTTAGTAGAGAAACCAGTTCCCACCTGGTTTCACCTCTCAGAATAGATGTTATCATTCTAATCCAGAGCCTGAATTCACCTACAGTCCTCTGTAAGGTCAGACTCTGTATACTGTCAATCCTCAAGATATATTTAGGAATGGGGGAAGATAAAAACCAAATACTGACAGTGAGGGAGATTTCCTATTTGTATGACCAGCCCTGTTTATTTTACTTAGTCTGCCCCCATACCCATCTATAATTGTTGGTTAGGGCAACCATGAATTAGAGTATACTCAGCCCCAGGGCTGACTAGCTCCACAACTGTTTATTTTGGGTGACTAGTGAGTAGTTAATTCCACCTGGGGCTTTTGGTCATCCTCCACTGTTTGCACTTCAGGGTGACTTTGACCCCAGCCCTAGTCCTCAGGATAAGGTGGCTGTCTATGCTGTTGGCCAAAAGCTGGGCACTTGTCTCTATTGTAGAGACTGGGGTGGGGTGATGGCTCAGGGGCAAAATTATTGTGAAAGCATCAGCTTTCTCCACAGCTCCATAAGTATGGCATTTGGATGACTATCTGACCTTTGGACATGCCTATAACTAGCAGGGTCCCTCACTTCTGCTATCTTGTTACTTTGATAGGACTGTTCTTTGTATTTGCTGGCAGCATACATTTTGGTTTTGTCTCCATTTTTGTACCTTCTCTCCTCCCTGTTCTACCTCACCAAGTTTAGAAACAGCCAGTGCTGTCTCCTACATAGTGCCCCTCACCAGGGGCCCCATCATAGAGACTAGACTACCATACCAGGCTAAGAAAGCAGTTTGCAAGTTTTTTTCCTTTCATTCTTATAGTGAACAGGATATCTTCTGGACCCTCAAACCAGTGTGCAAAGTGACTTGCCTCATCCCCAACTCTTTCAATGTCTGTTGTAACTCTTCTATTGTTTTCCATCTTCTTGGGTGTCCCAGGAGATCCCCCTCATTTGGCCTTGCATCTGGAACTCCCATTATTAAAATCTAGCCTACTAGAGAATGTGTGCCCTTCATCTGCATGGTACCAAGGAAAGGTCACAGAGTGTGGAAAGCTATCATGTTACTGATTTTCTTCACTTTATTGCCAGTGAGAGAGATCTCATTCCCCCACCTTCTGTCCCCCAATCCCACAGCTGTACCATCTTAGTGGGTAACTATCTCATTTTTGCTGACAAGTCAATAATTCAGCTGGGGTCTACTCTTGCTGTGTAATTATCTCTTTGGCTATGTCTCTTACATTCCCTTTTTGGTTCTGTCCAATGATCCTTAAACTTTCTAATAATGATTATACTACAGACTCTAGGTATAGTTTCCCCCTCCTTTACTGCTTCAATGTCATCCTCCTCTTAATCTTCCCCTCTATCACTTTCTTCTCTGAGGTCCCTGTGCCTTAGCATCCCACCTTTTACTATTTATAATCATCCAAACCACAGCCAGTTCTCCACTCCCCAGCAAAGCAGCAGGCAAAGTTCTCCAACTTCCTACTCTGCCCTACCATTTTCTCTGCCAACTCTATGGCTGATAGGGCCCAGTAAAATCACATCTCAGTGATCCTCCCCTAAACACCTCACTTTCCTTTTTGCTTCTGCCCAGCAAACAATCAGAGCAGCATCCAGTCAACAGCTGGCAATGCATTTTCTACCTTCTTTACCCAAAAGCAAGGCACTTTCATTTCCTCCAATGAATGGCATAATACTGTTGACATTTTTGGAGGAGTCTCATTATTTGTACAGAGAGGGCCACAGGCATGCAACAGCTTCCCTGCCTCCCCACATGAATGTGGAAGGCCAACACAGAATTTACCTCATGGAGGCCTCTTTCCCCAAGTTCATTTCTCTGGTATCCTGCTGACTACCTCAATGGTAAAGGTGCAGACTGTCTAGAAGGATGGTTCCACCAAAATCATAAGCAGTCCATGCCAGGATGATAGTATATTGGTTTATTGGGGAAAGTTTACTTACAAGAGTGGCCCTAGGTGGCCAGAGGACAGCAGTAGATCTCCACATTGTACTCAGGATATATAGAAACAGAACAAAGAAGGACCAAAATGACCCATGGTCATCATATACAAGTTTCCCCATGGGATGAAACTATCTTTGCTGTTTATATTAACTGTAATAACAAGGTCAGATTTCCATTCTCTTGCTTCCACTATAAAAACTGTTTCCTAAAAAATTTTCACCCATCTCATTAGGAAAGTGAGTTCCTCATAAGGTCATTTGCAGAGCAATTGGCAATAAATAGTAAGACTCCCTTCCCCCCCACAGTCAACTGCAGCAGTGAACTTTATCCAGGATATCATAATGGTAGAGTGCCAGGAAGAGTAGAAGTCAATGTCATTCTGCAAAGTTTTCAAATATTTAGAACAATTGCACAGATCTAAAATTTTCAGTCAATCATGTTCCACTAGAAGTAGGGCTGGATGAGGGAGATGTAAGGGATAGAAATATGAGTTTGTTTTTTTTAATAAAAGGTTAGACTGCATCATTCAAGAGTAGGGTCACCAGGAATTTTAATTAATTCCAAAGAGATTTATTTTAACAATTTATTTATAAAATATAGAAAGAGTGAATGTAAGGAAAAATCAGAGAGAGGATAGGGTCAGATATCTAGACTACACACTAAGTATTTTTGCTCCGGCCCTGGCTCAACCCAGGTAGGGCTAGTTAGTCCTTAGGTGCAGGGAGCTTCTCTCAAGAGGGTAGGTCTCTCCTGAGGCTAGTCTCTTCAGAAAATCCAAGGAAATTGAGTCAGCCTTTTTTCGCTCACCCCATGTGGTAGTTCTAAAAGGGAAGCAGTCTGAGATCTCAAGCCTGAGCTCCTCCAAAATTAAGTTAAGGATGAAAGACCAAAGAGAGAGCTCTCAGGAAGTTCTAGGAATTTTTAAAGATCATTCCTTTTTGTTACTTCCTGTGACTTTCTTCTAGTTTACATGTACCAATTACAGATAAAGCTTTGCTTAGGACTGCCCAGGGGGCAGTCAGTTGATTTTGATTTGTCACCCACTATTGCACACGTGGGTCACAGACCTCCCCCACTCAAAGTGTGAGTGGGGTATATCCACTTTTGGTGATTAAATCTAAAAATGGCAGGGTAGAGTTAATTTAATCTTCAAAATTCTCCCTGTGATCATTTGGGAGACTAGTCTCCCCAATTGATCATTTGACATAATCATCTTGTACCGCTCCAAAATTTTTTAAATACAGGTGTATATAATATTTTGCCTTCTAAGAGGAAGCTACAGTAATTAGTGATAAGAGGAAAATAGAAGAGAGAAAGCAAAACCAATGTTTTGGTAGGCACATTGACAAAAAGCCAATTAGGGGGAAGTCCCCTTTGGTATAAAAGTTTACATTTAAAATAAATTTCAGCCCCCTTCAGTTCAATAAATTGCACCCAAAAATTCATTCTGAATCTTCTTGATGCAGTGTAGGTTTCTGCAGGCATCTTCTCTAAACACTTCATTCTCTGGATTCAAGGAGTTAGCAAACTTCTTTTCCTGAAAATTTTCTCAAACAAAATTTTAAATACTGGATTTTTAAAAATGAAAATACTATACAATCTCCTTGGAAAAGAGTGTTCACCACAGCCAGATCAGCTCAGGATACATGGTTGAGTTATGGGGGTGTATGAGTCAATTATCAAAAGAAAAACCAAAAACATAAAAAGAAAAATAAATAGAAGAAAAAATTAAACTTTGGGAGAAATAAAAAATTCAAAATCAGAATCAAAATATCAAAGATTATGTATATGAGAATTTTGAATAAAACAAAAATAAATTCATAATAGGACCTTGTATTAGGGTCCAATTAAAGTAAATTTCTGTCCCACAAATCTGTAGGGAAAAAAAGTGCAGTTATACTGTATTTACCCATTATCAGCCAGGGCTACAGGAAGTTGCCATACTATAAGAGAGAAAAAAGGACTAGATTTTTGTGTAAAAAGGCAAGTGTCATTCCCTGGTCTGATCTTTTGTCATTTCTCAGGGATAGGGGAGCCAGAACAGCCAATTGTTAGGTACTTTGATAGAAAGTATTTTACAAGGAATGTGGTTCAAGGAGTCCAATGTCTTAACATGTGTCAAGCGCTGCAACCTCAAATCTCACACACAAGTTCAAGTCCTTTCATATTGGTGTAGAAGTCCATCAATCCTACCTGGATTGGTTTCTTTTTTGACCTGTGTGCTCTTTTTTGGCAATATTCAGGTTAAATATGTGCTTCTATGGCACTGTGTAGATGAAGTCTGTGCTTCTTTTTGATCCCATTTTCTAGAATCAGACACAAACATTCATCACAGTCCCATAACATTTATCAATAAATGGCAGGTTTTCATAGTCTGAATCTTTGGGGTATGCATTTATATGTTAGGTAAATGGACATATTAGCTTATTTTACTGCAAAAATAAAGCATAGTTAAAAGAAAATCTTCTCAATAGTGGTGACATGTGCTTCAAATGCAAAAAAATGAGAGAAAAAAATCAAATACTGTATGGCACATGTAGGAAGAAAAACAAGAATGTTAAAAACGTGTATATTTCAAAATCACAGAGGTGATATATGTGTTGTTGTACAAGGGCAATTTGTTCAAGAAGAAGGATACAGTGCAATCAAATAGTACAGATCCAACAATAGGGAAGTCTTATCATAATAAATGATTAAATATAATCAGTACAAGTAATTATTCATTATCAACAGAGGGTACTCATTTTACATGTTTATAATGTATCCATGAGTCTCTCTCCCCAATTTTAATGGGTTAAGGTTAGGGTATAGTTAATAGGACTTGGAATGGTCCATCATAAGCAGGTTCAGTCAACCCAGTACATTTGAAATTCTTTATGTACACACTATCACCTGGGTTTAAATCATGAAGTGAGAAGTCTATGGGGCCTGCTTGAACAACAGCTCCAGAGTCGTGAAGTTCTTGCAATTTTGTTTGTAATTGTCTGATATGTGGCAATGGTTGTATCCTCTGCTAACAATGAGGTATAGGCAGGGGTAAATGGTTGTGCCTGAATAGGTGGATGTCCAAATAGCATCTCAAATGGTGAGATGTGCAAATCACCTCTGGGTTGGCTTTTGAGATAAAATAGGGCCAGAGGTAGAATTTCAGGCCATTTTAAATGAGTCTCCATGCACAATTTCCCAATCATAGTTTTAAGTTTTTTATTCATTCTTTCAACTTGGTCGGAGCTCTGAGGATGATATGGTGTGTGAAATTTAAGAGTTATCCCCAAACACGAATACATTTGTGATAAGACTGAATCAGTAAAATGAGTTCCTCTATCTTAGTCAATACATGCTGGCAGGCCAAAATGGGGAATAATTTCTTTCAAAAGGACTTTGGCAACAAAAGCAGATGTGGCCTGAGCAGTAGGAAACACTTCAGGCCACCTGGTCAGCTGATCAACTATGACCAGACAAAATTTATACTGTTTCCAGCTTTTGGCATAGAGATAAAATTGATTTGTAAATGCTCAGTAAGCGAGAAGACATCTACCAAAGGCTTTGCCACAAAAGGCATGTTGATTAAAGGCCTGAAAGGTTGGGCAGATTATATATACTTTAGAGGCTATAGTAGTTATACCAGGGGCGATCCATACTCTTTTTTAAAAATTTGTTTAGTCAATTTAGAACATTATTCCTTGTTTACAAGAATCATATTCTTTCCCTCCCTTCCCTTCCCGCCCCCCTTCTTGTAGCTGACGCACAATTACACTGGGTATTACATGTATCCTTAATCAAAACCCATTTCCATGTTGTTGATGTTTGCACTAGGATGTTCATTTAGAGTCTATATCCCCAATCATATCCTCTCAACCCATGTAATCAAGCAGTTGTTTTTCTTCAGTGTTTCTACTCCCACAGTTTTCCTCTGAATGTGGATAGTGTTCTTTCTCATAGATCCCTCCAAGTTGTTCAGGACCACTGCATTGCCACTAATGGAGAAGTCCATTACATTCGATTATATCACAGTGTTTTGGACTCTGTGTACAATGTTCTCCTGGTTCTGCTCCTTTCACTCTGCATCAATTCCTAGAGGTCATTCCAGTTCCCATGGAATTCTTCTACTTTATTATTCCTTTGATCACAATAGTATTCCATCACCAACATATACCACAATTTGTTCAGCCATTCCCCAATTGAAGGGCATCCCCTCATTTTCCAATTTTTGGCCACCACAAAGAGTGCAGCTATGAATATTCTTGTACAAGTCTTTTTCCTTATCTCTTTGGGGTACAAACCTAGCAGTGCTTTAGCTGGATCAAAGGGCAGTCTTTTAGAGCCCTTTGGGCATAGTTCCAAATTGCCCTCCAGAATGGTTGGATCAGTTCACAACTCCACCAGCAATGAATTAATGTCCCTACTTTGCCACATCCCCTCCAGCATTCATTACTTTCCATTGCTGTCATGTTAGCCAATCTTCTAGGTGTGGGGTGATACCTCAGAGTTGTTTTGATTTGCATCTCTCTAAGAGATTTAGAACACTCATGTGCTCATTAATAATTTTGATTTCTTTAACTGAAAATTATCTATTCATGTCACCTGCCCATTTATTAATTGGAGAATGGCTTGATTTTTTGTACAATTGATTTAGCTCTTTATCAATTTGAGTAATTAGAGCTTTGTCAGAGGTTTTTATTATGAAGATTGTTTTCCAATTTGTTGCTTCCTTTCCAATTTTGGTAGCATTGGTTTTGTTTGTACAAAAACTTTAATATGATGTAATCAAAATTATTTTACATTTTGTGATTTTTTCCCCCCTAGCTCTTGCTTGGTTTTAAAATCGTTACTATTCTGTGTTCACTTAATTTACTTATAGTTTCCTTCTTTATATTCAAGTCATTCATCCATCCATGCTGAGTGTCCATACTCTCAACAGAGTCCACAATGCCCTGGTCATTCACAAAGTGACCATTCTTATGAATAGATTGGCAAATTAGTTGATAAAAACTTCTAGGGAGCAGGCGCTTTCCTTCAGATGATACCCATACTCCATTAATCTGTTTTAAATTTTTGCTTCTATTTTCCCCACTTCTTTGTCATTATAGGAAAGGGATAGATCTAAATCATCAGTAATTATTAGTGACAAAATTAATTTAGGTCCTTCTAAGGCTGATAGTTTGACTCTGTTATCTGCTTGGTTATTTCCCCTGGAGACAGGTTCAGTGCTACCTGTGTGTGCAGAGTAGTGAACGGCAACTATGGCTTTTGGAAGCTAGATGGCAGAAAAGTTCAGGAAAATAGTTTGCATTGGCAATACATTTTCCAGCTAATGTTAAGAATCCCCTCTGAAGCCATAGCATACCAACAGTGTGACATGCCAAAGGTGTAGTGGGAGTCTGTATAAATTGTGACTTATCTTTTGCAATGATACAGGCATGTTTCAAAGCTGTGAGTTCTGCACCTTGTGAGAGTAGGGAAACTGACCAGAGTATCAAATTTGGTAACTGCTGCAGCTCCTGTATAGTACATACCATCTCTTATAAATGAAGAACCATCTGTAAATAATATTAAATCCAAATTATCCAAAGGGTTGTCCAGTAAGTCATTATGAGGTTTATCAGCAATGGACACTAAAGATGTACAATCACGTAAAGGTTCTCTGGAGGTTGGCAAATCTGGGAGCAAGGTTGCAGTATTAAAGACTCCAGAGTTTTAGTGTGATATGTTCGTTATTTAATAGAGTTATATCATATCTGGTAATCCTTTGGTCAGTAAATGCCTGTGTTCTATGTCTTAATAACAATGCCTAGACCTTGTGTGGGCACATTATGGTCAGAGGGCATCCCAATACCAGATCAGCAGATTTGGTTACCAAAAAAGCTGTGGCAGCTACTGGGTCCAGTTTGGCCGAATAATAGGCTACTGGGCATTGAGCAGATCCAAAGAGTTGAGTTAGAACACTTGAAACTACTCCTTTCTGTTCATGGACATAAAAGGTAAATGATTTATCACAATCCTGGGGCAGACAGGATAGCCTGTTTTAAATTTGAAAGAACTTTTAGGTATTCCATTTCCAATGAATCAATGAGGAGTAGGACAAACCAACCTTTGGGGGAAATGGAAATGTTGAGAGCTCTACAACTGTATGAGGCAGGAATGAGAGTTGGAAACTGGACAAAGACTCCTGGGAAATTCTCCTGAGGAAGGGGTCTTGGAGGCTGAGACACAGAAGGGAATGGAAGGAGCAGCTGTTTCTCAGGGCCATTCAAGACACCTTTGGGGATTTCTGACAGACAGAAATCTTAACATCACTGGTTCCTGTCAAGAAACCTAATTTCTTCAGAGACTTTCATTCCATGAATTATTGAGATACTAGACTCAAATTGGTGAGCAGTGCTCTCTTCCCTGCCTACATGAAGGCCTTGTACTTCAGGATTTAGTTTTATTTAGAAAAATTTAGGTTGACCCACAACCCCTCTAACTTCTTCCCTTTGCCCCAATCAACAATTAATCAACTAAAGAGTCAGATAGCTAATTCAATCTCGTTTATTTATATCTAGTGTTTATTTATATCCATTGGCAGACTCCATCTTGTTGCCAGTTTTCAAGAGGACGTGAGGCGGAGGCTTCTGAGTGCCTGAATAAGCAGTGCATATTCAGATTGAGGTCCCAGATACCTCGTAGAGGGGACTTCCTGCTACCATTGAGGGTCAGCATGACCATTAAGGGACAAGCCTTCACCAAGGCGAGATCTCTATTTTGTCTCCCTCAGGTAATTCAGGGACTCTGGGAGGGAGTAGTGAGGGAAGCCATTTTCATCAATCCTCATTTCTCCATCTAAGGAGAGTCCCCCCCCCCCAAATTACACCAATTTAAGTGATTCAGGAACCCAGTTTTTTTGTGATACAAGTGGCTTAGTGATTTTCCCATAGCAAGGGATCCTGTTGCTTCAAGAATTGCCCTCAATTGCTTTTTAGTGGCAGGAGTACTTAATTTTTGGACATTTTCAAAGCATTTAGGAGAAATAGAATGGGTACCAGCAATTAAAATGAACCCTAAATATTCTACTTCAGGGAGATACCACTGAACTTTTTCCTTTGAGATCTTGTGCTCTTATGTAATTCTAAGAAAGGTGCTTGCTCTTGATACACTTCATTTGGTGAAACCGAGTAAATCATCCATACATTTAACTTACTGTTTTTTAAATTTTATATTATATCTTGGCTCAAAGTTTATGCAAACAGGCTATGTACCCTTGAGGCAGACAAACCCATGTCTACTTGGAAAGTCTGAGAGCTCAAGCCTGAGCTCCTCCAAAGTCAAGTTGAAGACAAAAGACTGAAGAAAGCTCACAGGAAGTTCTTGGCATTTTTAAAGATCATTCCTTTGTCACTTCCTGTGACTTTCTTCCATTTTACATGTACCAATTACAGCTAAAGCTTTGCTTAGGACTGCCCAGCAGGTAGTCAGTTGATTCTGATTCATCACCCATGTGGGTCAAAGACCTCCCCAACTCAAGTGTGAGTGGGGTGTATACATTTTGGTGATTAACTCTCCCCTGCCCATTTTTAGATTTAATCTTCAGAGACTAAAGGTGAACTGTCTAATTCTTTTCCTATTTCCACTTATTCATTGTGGGAAACACTGGAGGAATAACACTTTCATTGGTTTTGGGAAAAGGCAGCACCCAAGAAAAAGCTGATTCATCTACTAAGTATTGTATATTGGTTTATATAATTTTTCAGGTTTGGTTTAGCTTGTGTAGAAAAGGCACAAACAGAAGAGATTGAATCTCTTTAGTTAAAGATTTAAATCCTTAAGTAAATTGTAATATTAAGCAGCACTCTACAACATCTAGATTACTTCATGTTATTTATAAATGTTTAAGGGGGGGAAAGATACTTTTCACATTCTAGAAGTTGGGAGTTCAAGCTCACCATTTCTGGTCCAGAGCAGCTCTTTGTAAGGGTTCTAGAAAAGGGAGAGGGCAAGTCTCAAACTCACTTTCTTGCAGAAAAGAGGATACATTAGTCAGGGTTAAGCCTCCTCCAAATCCAATCCATCTCATTTTTGATAGCTGTACTCCCAGCCACCCAAGTCACATGTCAGTCCAGCCTCCAGTATTGGATGTCATATAAAGCTGTCCTATCCTGTGGTATAGGTCTGTTGTCAAGAAACTCTGAAGGAAGAAAAGGCTTTTGTTGCCTACCAAAGCCTTTGAGACGTGGGGAGATCAGGGCAGAGTTTTTTTTTTTTTTTTAAACAAACACCTACAAAGTCTTACTTGGGACAAAAACCTTATGAAAACGTCTCGACTGTGGGAAAGGCTTCAGTGCTCAAGACTTTTCATATTATTTAAGTATCAAACTCAAGGTCTCTAAGTTGTCAGAGGCTAAATCTCTGAAGTAGAGAATTGAACATAAGATTCAGGAAGTTTTAGTGCTCCTTCATATGAAGTGACACTTTGAACAATAGTTTTAGGAAGTATCCTCCATGAGATTTTGGTAAAATTCATATCTGGGCTTTGAATTTTCCTGGGTGCGGATAGACCCAGCCTTTTTCCTCAGTTGAAGAATTAGAGATGTAACAATCAGGGTTGGGCAGGTATGAGTACATCATTTTTGCTTTTATTAGCCCAAATATCCGTCATCCTTTGGGGAAGCAGAACTATATTAGTTATGGAATTTATATAAAGGAATCATGATTTGAGTTGATCTTTAGATATTAGAATAGTTACACTTGGAAGTTCACTATTTCTGGTCTGTAAGTTCTTCATTAAGATTGGTTGAAGAATCCATTAACTTGGCAGCAGCATGGCCCCAGAACCTTTCACCTTTTATCATAAAAACTTTATCTTTGGGAACATCTTCCTTTCTTTTTTTCTACCTCCCACCAGTAGACCCAATTGTTAATTACCAGAACCTTGGCAAGAAGATCTTTAACAAGAATGGCCTCCATATGGAGGTAGTAACTACTGAGTAGTTAGGCATCGAGTCACTCTTCATGGTGGCTGAATACTTCCATCTGTATAAGCTGTTTAACTTCTGGCATTTCATCTATAAGCAGCAAGTAGGGAAATGATTTAGAATTATGGCCATAGTCTAAAGGCAGGATTTAGTTAATTCAGGCAGAAGGCACAAACATTGCATCTGCATCTTCAATGCTGTGAGCCTTTATTCCAGAAGAACAAAGAACATCAATCCTGGGAGGCCATAGGGCAGAAAAGGAATGCAATGATCTTTTTCCCCCTGAGATTGTGTTGCGAGACAAGATTAGTTCTAGACACTTGACTGGGAGTAGGGCAGCAAGAGAAAGAAAATAAATATAAGTAGATTAAATGCTCCCCATCCCAAGTGAATTTACTAATATCCCTATTTAATTCTATTTCTTTGGCCAAAGGGAATGGATAAGAGGAGAGATACCTTATCCATTGGGATCACTGCATTATCCACATAGGAAAGAGGATATGTTCTTAATTTTCTTTTAAAGGGACAATCCCACATATCTGAATGAAAAGACCTAAGAATAAGTCACAGCAGGGTGGTACTCACCTCTTGGTCCTTCCAGCCTCCAAAGCTACCTGACCTTGAAAAAAATCTCTAGAACTTTCACTATGGCATCATGGCCTCAGAGGTAGAAAGCTAGCCTTTGAATAGAGAATTTCTGGAATCACTTTTGACTCATTCTGATGAAGAACCTTGAAAAGTCCCTTCTCCCTGGGCACCCCATGTTATTTATAAGTCAGTAGACAAGATGGATTTTTGGGAATTTCTGGACATCTAGGAAATTCTTGGTCTGGTTTGAAAAACTGTCTACCCTGTTCCTTCTAGTCTGCCTTCTATTTCATCTACCCTCTCTCCAAATAACTTAACTGAAGGAGTAATAGGGCTCAGCTTGGCACCAAACCAGAGTAGAAAATGTGTTTTTTCTTCGGCAGGGGCAGAAAACATTGTATAGTTAGAATTATGTTTTGTTGACTTAGGTTGGAGCAGGCAGCATACAGTTTAAAATCTTTACTTACTGTCTTACAAAGAAGAGCAGCAATTGCTAGGCAATTGAGGTTAACCAATTTGTCCAGGGTCATGCAGTTAGGAAGTATCTGAGGTGAGATTTGAACCCAGGTCCTCCTAACTCCAGGTCAAATGCTCTATTCCAGGGGTCCCCAAACTGCAGTCCCCCAAGGCCATGTATCTGGCTCCCACTGCACTTCCGGAAGGGGCACCTCTTTCATTGGTGATCAGGGAAGAGCACTGTATGTGGCGGCTCCACAAAGCGAGGTGTCACTCACATACAGTACTACTTCTGGTGACAATCCTTTGCGTAGGGCTTTGTTCTGAGTGTAACTGAACAAGAACGAGGTGCCACGCAAAGATTATGTGGATGCACAATGAAGATGTCAGCATGGTGAGCTGTGATCTGGGGGAGGGGATTCCATACTGTGTATACTGCTGTCCTGTATAGTGGTGGCAGTGATGGGCCTGTGCAATGTGTGACAGGCCCATCATAGCCAGTGCTGCAGCCTCCACTATCCTAGACAGCGGTATACAGACTTGTTCATAGATTTTTTTATAGTCTGGCCCTCCAATGGTCTGAGGGACAGTGAATTGGCCCCTTGTGTAAAAAGTTTGGGGACCCCTGCTCTATTCACTACATTACCTAGCTGCCCCATCTTAGTAATTTAGGCTAAACTCTTTTCTAGAGGGAGATGAAGAAAAGTGGTAAGGCAGCCACCTTGAGATTCATTATTAAAGGGAAAGACCTTGGGAAATGGGGGTAATATTCAACCCCAAGGCATCATCCAGGAATATTTACAGAAATCCAAAGAGAAAAGTAAAGACCATGGGAGCTCAGCTCTCAAACCCCAAAGGGTGTTTAGCAGGCCATTCTACAACCTGTTTTTTCCCCTGGGGAAGAAATAGAAGCCACAACAGGTGAAGTGATTTGCTGGAGGGAAGCCCTGAGGACCAGGTTGTAATCCAAGTCCCTTTAAAGGTCATGTAGTATAAAGCTGGGGTTTTCACCCCAGCTTTTAGAAGTCACCTCTAGATCTAATCCCAACCTCCTTCCTTTTATAGGTGACAAACAAGCCCAGAAGGAAATCGAATTACCAAAAATAACACGTTATAAGTAGAGAAACCAGAATTTGAATCCAGAGCCTTTAAAGAGACATTCCAAAAAATCTTGACAGTTCTGGCTAACAAACCACACTCTCTCCTTGGAATGGAAAAAAAAAATATAGCTCTTGGAGGTCTCTCCTTTTCACTTTTCCTTCATGAAGCTGCCCTCCAGGAATAAGATTTACTGTCTAAAAGAGCTTTTTGCCACTTGGAGAGGAGAGTTCAAGACATTGGCTATATGAATCTGGGCCAGTTTCATCTTCTGTATGCCTCAATTTCTTCAGCTGTAAGATAGCTATGATAGGGGTTAGCTCAGGGTTTGCAGAGTCAGAAAAGAGTTTGTAAGATGCTTATTTAGCACAGTGCCATGAAGGTATTTAATAAATACTTACTCCCTTCTCCTACCTTGAGAAATACTTTTGAATTAGGGATGAAATTCACCTGACAATAGTCAGGAATATAATATAGATTTAGAGGAGGGAAGGCCTTTGGGCTAGTTTTTCGTAGCATGAGAATACCAGAGTTCTCATGGCACAGAGCAGACCCTAAATCAAGTACAAGAACAGATTATCCCTAGCAAGCTTGAAGTTAGAGCTATATCGTAAACACACACACCCCTCCTCTCTTTGGGGGCAGAAAGAGCTTGAACACTGCTCACTAAAGTATGCCTGGAGTCATGATAGCTTGAAGTTGATAAACATTGCTTTCCTTGACTCAGGCCCCCCATTCACTATTCAGTAAGCTCTGGAGACATCATAAGATGAAGATCTGGAAGGGACCCATTAAAGAACTTCCACACCACCATTTCGTAGAGGAGGAAAACAAGGCATAGAAAAGTAAATTAACTTACTGAAGGGAAGCTTTGAAGGTAGAGCTTTGCTGGGGAATGTCTTAAACCAGAGGGCTAAAATCATTCTGGGCAGGACTTGATCCATCTGACCAGAGATCAATTAATCAAGGAAGTGAGGAAACAAAAGTTAATTAGCATCAGCTACTAGAGGAATAATAACTCCTCAAAACAAAGGGAGATACCTATAAAGGACTTTAAATAACCTTACAGCAGGTAATAGGCTGTTCATCCAGGACTTTACTTGGAAAGGAGAGTAATAAGGTCAAGTACTCAGGTGATGGGGCAGAAGAGGGGTGGGGAAGTTTTTTTGTTTGGGGATTAAATTTGATATTGCCCCAAATCAGTTCTGTTCTGGGTGGGAGTGTTTTCTAGTAGTAGGTCTCATTAAAGTGTCATGGTAGAGCTGGAGTTCTAGTTAATGGTTTAGGGCATCTGACAAAATCTCACCAAGCTTTTCAGAGACCACGTGATTAAGATACTGTTTCGCCAACCAATATCTCTATCTTGATATCTTTTTAAATACTTAGAAAAGTCTTTAAGAGCACTCTGTCCCCCCAGTTATAAAATCACAACATTCTAGTTTTTCAATAAAAGGAGCTAACCTCCTAAAGATACAAATGCTGAATCACGTTCTAGGAATCATCCTACAATTCAATCACACTTCGATACAAAAATCTTACAATGCAAGAAATCCACAAACACAACACCTCTACAAAGTACGATGCATCAGAGAGTTTAAAGATGAAACCCCAAAACAAAGAAAGACTCACCATTACTCTCTTAGAAACAAACTCATTTTGAAGACGTCCCCTCATGAAGAAATAGCAAGTGGTTTGGCCTTTTTACTGGCTTTCCGGAAGCTTGAGCCCCACCTCTGTTCCCTAATTTCTGGAGTTCTGCACGAGGATTGGGAAGTACTCACAGTCAGCCAGCTGTTGGTCATTTGTAACCTCTATCATAATTAGGAATATTCACTTCTTCCAATCATTTCAGAAAAAGCTTGCTCTCTAACACCTTGCTAATCCAAAATAAGCAACAGCTGTGTCCCTAAACCCTAACCATGATCTACATTGCTTTTTTGCCTTCCTGGTGCAGACCACACTGCAGTAGGCCTAGCATGGCACATCAATGTACTTAGCAACTGATTGTTGACTGATTATCAAGTAACTGATTTCCTGACTCATGAGCCATGTCCTGTGCAAGTTTTGAGGGTTGAACCAAAATAGGTAATTTTGAAATATTTTATTGAGCCTTTTAGAGTTATAGTAGCACACTAATTTTTTCCCACTAAATTAATGTTGCTTCTACTCTTCCTAGAATTTAGTGTGGTGGTTTGTCCTTAAGCCCATTTTTATGTATTTCACTGCCCCACTTCATGCTACCATTTGAGATCTTTGCTTGCTCCCCGCCTAAAAGGATAAACCAGATTCTTCAACCTTGGATTGGTTCCATTGAGGGCTCAATTCCTCAGGTATTCCTGGGGCTCATGGCATTGTAGACTATCTCAGCTTCAAAATGCTTGGTGTGAGAGTGGTTCTTAAATGGCTAGAGGTGTTACAAGATAAACTCAGCAGGATTTTATCATTTTGTTAAAGGAGATGATGAATATCGTGTTTCTACGGATCAATGAACAATCTGCATTATAGGTTTGTCAGTATGAGGTCTTTAAGCCCCAAGGAAACTGAGGAATAGTGAGATTTTTAACAATCTTGTTATCCTCCTTGTTGTGTGACCCAAGGGGCCTTTTAGCTTTTAATCCACCTAAATTTGAAGGGGTGGGTGGGTAGCACTTGGGTAATAGCTAACTCTATGCACAAAGCTATTCTTTCCAGTATTTTCCCTTCTAAGCAGTTATTAACAAGACTGATGGAGGAAGGGGGAACAGCAACCCAGAATATTTGGAGACCAGGAAACAGCTGGTGAAACAGTGAACAAGATGAAGTGGCTCAAATCTCTAGAAGTATGTTGTTCTCTATGGAAAAGATGTATTTGTAATATAAGAGAAATTGGAATGGGACTGATATGGGGAGGGACAGAAGAAGGGAGAATTTATTATGGGATGGAGAAGGGACATGACTTGTTTACACAGAGAGACAGGATCAGTTTCTTTCCAGAAGTCATGTTATCAAGAATAATTTTGAAAATAGTTCATTCCTGTTTGACAGTGGCAGCAACATGAATAGGGACTTGTCTGATTAAGAGACAAAGGGTGAGGAGTGAATTTTCAGCTTAGAGAAATAAATTGTATTTTTGGCTGACTTTGAACCAGGAGCCTTTCAAATGTGTACTCACTATTCCTCTCACAACAAGAAAAGCAAAGATTAAGACAATCGCCTAATTCAGCAGTTCTTAAAGTGTAGTTCAGTGATCCTGTGGGGTGGATCTGGATGGGCCAAATTATTTTCATAATAATGCCAACCTGTTTAGTTACAATGAACATTAACAGAAGCTCTTTTGGAGTTCTCAATAATTTTTAAGTGTTTAAAGGTCTCAAAGACAATGAGGTGTCAGGCTCAAAGTTGGGAGGCCCTGGGTTCATACCTGGCTTCAGACACTTCCCATCTGTGTGACCCTGGGCAAGTCACTTAAACCAAGTTGCCTAGCTCTTCCCACTCTTCTGTCTTGGAACAAATACTTAATATTGATTCTAAGACATAAGGTAAGGGTTTAAAAAAAGGATAAGGACTAAAAAGTTTGAGAACCACTGGTCTTAATTATACCATCATTCAACAACATTAATTAAGCTGCATCTGTGTGCAAGACACTGTTGTAGACACTAGAGAGACAGACAAAATAAAGTAGTTCCTGTCCTCAAGAAGCTTATCTTTTACAGGGCTGATAGAATATGATCACAATTAAAAAAGACAAAATAATATGAGAAATGAGAAATGACTTAGAACTGGGAATGAGATTGGGATAGGATCTGGGAAGACTTCACCTGGGAGGTGGTGCCTTTGCTGTGCCTTGAAAGAAAAATCAGGATTCAAAGACATAAAAATGAGAGTGGGAAGAGGGCAATGCTAAGGCATAGCATGGGACACCTACTGTGTTGCAGGAATAGCTGGTACCCAGTTTGGTTAGAACCTAAACTGTGTAGAGGAGGATAGAGACAAAGCCCTGTGATTTTGCTGGTGTGGGGAAACTCCTCCCATTACAAGCCAGCATCTTCTCTAATTGAGTTTATATTCTCTGAGAATTGCCTGGAGCACACAAAGAGATGAAATGTTTTATCCAGGACCACAGTCACCATGTAGCAGAGTTGGGATTTGAACCCAGGTCTCCCTAGTTCCCACATTGGCTTTCTATCCACTATATCTTCTTGGCTCTTAAGTATGTGGGGGTGGTTTCATGTAAGTCTGGAAAGACTGGTTAAAGACTGAGTATGCAACACCTTAAGTGCTAGATGGTTTCTCCTCTCCCTCCCCACAGCATGAACTCTCACCTCATTTCTACTCTGTGGAACCCTAGATTCCTTCAGGATTCAAATCAACCACTAACCACTCTTCCAGGGAATCTTTCTAAAACATCCCCAGATAGTCCCCTCCTGCTCCAGCTACTTTGTATTCATATTGTACGTTTTATATAATATGTATATATAAATAATATTCATATGTTAATAATATATAATATGTAACTATGTCCCTACATAGTGTGTATATATCTATGTTTCTATATTCATCCATCCACCCATCTTTTCTGTCTCCCTCATCATTAAACACCTGGAGGGCAGAGGCTTTCAGGTGTGTTTTTGCATTCATAGCTCTTGGCACATTAGCAAACCAGTAAAAACGCTTGTTAGTTGTATTTTTTTAATCAGAGAACTGGTGGGCAGCCATGTAAGGTGTTTTGAAAAGCAAAGTGCCATGGTCAGGGCTGTTTGTTATATTGGTAGCCCTATAGAGGATGGATAGGAAAGAGGAGATATTGGAATCAAGGAGATTAATTAGGAGGCTTTTTGTAATGGCTCAGGTGAGATATGGTGAATACTTAAACGAAAATAGTGGTTTTGAGATGTATGTGAAAAAGACAGTAGATGTAGAAATCGACAAACTTGGTAATCGTTTGTATTTGATATTTGAGGGAAATTAAGGTTAGGACTAGACTTCTCAGCTCTGGGTACAATTGAACATTTCCTGGAGGAAATCTGTATAGATAGTCTTGGAACAATAGACACCATGGACAAAGCACCAAGTTCAGAGTCAGAAGGATTAGATTTGAATCCTGAGCTCTGATAATTTAGCAGTGGGAACTTGGGTAACTCATTCTTGCCCTCTGGTCCTTAGTTTCTATGAAATAGGGGAATAGGACTAGGTTATTTCTAAGGTTCCTTCCCTAAATCCCATCTATGATTTTATATTTTATTTTATTATTTTTATTATATATTATTATTATATTTTATAAATCACTCCTCCTTGTTTGTTTTTTATTCAGAGTTCAAGTGTGTGACTAATTTGTATAAATACAGCTAATTGGCAATATGGAAAGACTGGGACTGACCAGGTCCAAATCTCAGATTTGCCAATTACAATCAGAGAAATTTCTGTCAAGACACTCTTCTCTGGACGTTTGTTTCCTCTTCTTTAAGATAGAGGCACTAGATTTCTAAAATCTAAATTCTAGCTCTAAAACCATAATCCAAATATAAGTGTTTTTTATTTTGGACTTGATTGTTCACATGGTTTTTCATCCTTGGCAACCCTAACTTCCCAGGTGTAGGTATTAACATAACTAACTTTCAGGCAGTCCTCCAGCCCCTCCTGTCCTTCATTGTGTCTGGCACAGATAGTTCAATTTATTAGCAAAGAATTTCCTATTCAATAAATCTTTCCAATAATCTCTTTCTCATCATGTAATTTCCAGTCACAAACTTGTCCGAAATGAGCTATTCTTCCACCTTCTTGCAACAGGGATGTCTGGCTCCCTCAAGACTGTCCCCTGTTTCTCAGGGATGAGCCTGATGAGAATAGAGGCGAGTCAAGGCCAGTACTGCTGCCACTGGGGTAAGTGAATGCTTCTACAATAACCAGACAAGTGTAACTAGCATCCTTGGAGATGGGGGGAGGAGGAGGGCTTTATACTTCCATCAAAGAAATGTTTTTTCAGTTTTGTTAGCTCTAGGTAAAGACATCAGCCTTGCAATTGTTGTCACGCTTTCGATGATTGAGCACACAAGGAAACAGTCAATATTTCCTTGCACTGTCTGACTTCTCCATGCATCTGACTCTTTTTTACTGCTCCTTTGCTGACCTGGGTTTTTACTTCTTGGAAGCTGGCTGTTTGACATAAAAAATGTGTTTTTGTTAGCCTCAAGGCTCACAACATCAAGGTGGAGAAAAGCTTCTTGAATGTAGAATGATTAACTGCATGTGCTTTAGAGATGCTACACACAGCTACCCTTCTTCAAAGCATACTTTTTGGGGGAAATCACGAGAGCTCTTTCTGGATCTCAAATGGTATCATGTACAATCAGAAGTCACTGGCTTCAGGAAGAGGACTCTGGTTAGTTACAAGTTTTTAATTGCTATCATTTCCAATATACACAGATGAGTTTGGTGACCACCAAGGAATCCTTGTTACACCTGGGTTCTGAGATGGCTATTAAAGTCATATAGAGAGATTATTAAGCTCTTACTATGTACTAGACACTCTGCTAATCACCGAGGTTAGTTCCTGCCTGCAAAGATCTTAAATGTTAGTGAGAAATAATCACATATAAAAGGGGAACTGGAGGTGGCTGTGATATGGGCAGCAACATGACACAGGGATGGCCTGGAAGGAGTGTGGAGACTCACATCTGCATGAGTTAAGGTTAAAACTGGCTTATCAGAACACAGGGTTTGCTCCAGGTTTGGAGTTCAAGGCTTTAGTGGGACAGAGATGATGCCTAGAGTAGAAGACTCCACAGCTATAGGGTTGAGATTCAATGGGGCTAATTTCAGTAAAACATATTTGCAGGTTTTCAGTGACGATGGTGCAGTGGAATGAGTACTGACAGGCATTTTACCTTTCTGGGTCTCATTTTCCTTATCTGCAAAATGGGGTAAGGGAGGAGGTTAAATACAATGACCTCTAAGGTTCTTTCCTACTTAAAGATAAATCTATGCTCCTTTAATGGTAAGGTCCACAAAACGTTGACTTCTCATGGAAAAACTTACTACAAAAACCCATTCTGTGTATTGGAACTCATTATAAATCAGTTGCTGAAGATGCCTTAGTCATTTAATTGTAGATTAATTAATAAGCTAATACTGTGGGTTAATTTTACGTGGCCCTGGCCTATCTGGGGAAAGTCCAAAAGATTCATAGTAATCACACCAAGCAAGAAGTAAAGTGTTTTTCATTGACCCTTGATGGAAGTAGGGACCCAAGTAGGCTACTTAAATTCAGAGAAAAATCATATTGGCTTCTTTATATGTCATTTGATCATCAAACCAATTTTAATGCACTAAGATATCTCCATACCTTATTTTCTGCCTTAGGGAGTGGAAAGAAAATTGATTATTCTCTTGGGTTCAAAGACCTGGTCCTTCACTTATTACCTTTGTTACCTTGGGCAAACTGCTTAACCTCTGTGGGTTTCAATTTTCTTATTTATAAAATGAAAGGGTTGAACAAGATTATATCCAGGGACTCTTCAGACTTTAAATTCTCTGGTGTTAGGAACTTTCCTATGACTAGCTTAAGGTGGTTGGATGTATGAACATAACAAAAGTAAAGGGAAGTCCTTCCTTGGAGGAAGGAAGGAATCATTTGCTAGAAAAATCATCTACTTTACTATTAGAGAGTAAGAGGTTCCTTTTCTTTTGTTTCTGTTTTATTGAGTGTAGCTGTCCTGCAGCTACAAAATATTCTTGGGGTTGAGCACCTGAAAGGGAAGCTGGGGACTGAGGAGTATGGGTGGAAGGGTTAAAGACTAAGGTAGGAAGAACATAAAGAGAGAAAATAGAAAATAGACACAGAGACACAGGAGCCATCAGCTTCACATTCAGCTTGTCAGCTCCTACTCTAATGATGGAGAGACTGTTGGACTGACCCAGAATGACGGAGCTGATCTGTTTATTAAGGGTAGTTGTACAAGAAGGGGGTGGCAGGGCATCTATCACCCATTCAGTACACCAAAAGTTTTAATAGT
The DNA here is from genome assembly GCF_027887165.1 of Monodelphis domestica. Taxonomy (NCBI): domain Eukaryota; kingdom Metazoa; phylum Chordata; class Mammalia; order Didelphimorphia; family Didelphidae; genus Monodelphis; species Monodelphis domestica. The sequence continues at coordinate 385,777,560 of NC_077228.1, forward strand.
TTAATGACAAAGCCAAAAGGACAGATGATAACACAATAGGTTGCCAGGTATCTGGGTCAGAACTCTTCTCCCTTTTGGAAAGCTGGTACTAGTCTTCTCTTACGAATGCATGTGTGGATCTTTGATATTCCAAAAGACCCTAAAACTTGTCTGTGAGCTTATACAAAAGAGATAACATCAGAGGTTTGACTTTTAAGATCAACCAAAGTTAACTCCATCCAGATTTAAGGACTCAGCAACCAATCATATGAAATAGAAACCTATCCGTAAGTCTGGTCCATGAGTACTTTGCTCATTAGAGTCAGCTTTTGAATACATCTTTAATACTTTCATGATTCGTTCATATCTGGAGCCCTTCACTGAGGGTCTTTTAAAAATGTCATTGCTACTTTTTAATAATCACACAAGTTCACACATATATGGATTTTTTTCCCCCTTGTAACAAGTAAAGGCAAGTAAAGCAAATCAATCCTTTCTCTGGGTCTGAAAAATATATACCTCATTCCTTACTTCTAGTCCACCACCTCTCTCCTAAAAGACTGGAGTTTTGTTTCACTATTCTCTGAACTTGTGTCAGCATTGATGAAAATTCTGAAGTCTTTCAATATTGTTTTTATTTGTACTATTGTGGTCTTCATGGAAGAGGTTCCTTTTTGAAATTTGTCTCTGTGGCGACCAAGATGCAAACGTATGTTGTGATGTGGCATACAGCTGTCATTTGTATGCGGCAGTTAGGTGGCCCAATGGGTAGAGTGCTAAGGCTAGAGTCAGGATTCTGGACAAGTCACTTAACTCTGCCTCAGTTTCCTCATCTGCAAAATGAGCTGGAGGAAGAAATGGTAACCAGTCACTCTGGTATCTTTGCTGAGAAAACCCCAAATGGGGTTTTGAAGAGTCAGATACAACTGAACAACAATAAAAAGCCATATATATGGACAGCCTGGGACAAAGTGAAGTGCGGGAGATTTTGCATCCAAAATATCTTTGGCATGATTGCAATTTTAAAATTCAATGCATCTAGCACAAGGAGAGTGGCTATGTTCTGAAACACAATCTGACATTTACTCTCATTTATTTTGAAATGCGAATGTATCCAGCTTGTGTAGAATACTTTTGTAGTTTACTAGCTTATTAGTGATCATGCTGATAAGCTCAGTTTTTGAAATGCTGTTGCTAAGTGATGTAACTTGAGGCATGTAATGAAGCTTTCTAGTGCCTATTTGAATTGGGGGAAAATTATCTTAGCTTTACAGGTTACTTGATCATCACCCTCATTTTAATGCTTGGGGGATAAGATGCCTCTGAATACTCCTTACTGCATCTAATTAAGAATTTAGTGTAGTCACTTCATACTGGTCTTATGTATAGATATAATTGTGAATAGAAGTTTTCATTGAGGAAATTGTTTTGTCAGTGTAGCAACTGAACAGTCTTGTCTAGAGCTCTCATTAAAGCTACCTCGGGTTCCTGGAGGACCACATCCATTTGAGATTTTATTTCACAAGCCCTCACCAATGTGTTTATTTTTACTAGAAAAGCTAAAGCATTTAATGGAATAGCATAGTATAAAAAGGAGTTATATAGCATTCTCCTTATAATTCTAGTGCCTGCTCTTTTCCCCACAATTCCATAACATCAGTAGTAAGAGCTGGCCACCTCAGTGCTGGCCAAAGTCAGCAAATTGTTGTCACTTTGTGCTTCACATTAAGTTCTGTGTATGCATGGGTAGCTAGATGGTGCAGTGGATAGAGTGCCAGACCTGGAGTCAGGAAGATCTGTATTCATATCTGGCCTCAACTGCCTATTAGCTGTGTGACTCTATACAATTATTTTGCTCCATTGCCTCAGTTTTCCCATCTATAAAATAAACTGCAAAAGGAAATGGTAAATCTCGCTAATATCTTTGCCAAGAAAACTCCAAATGAGGTCACAAGCAGTTGGACATGACTGAAATTATTGAAAAACAACAATATACTCTCAGAATATCTTCATAGACAATCTGTTTCAAAGACATGCATTCCAATTTGTCCATGGGATAACCAGTGTCACTGTCAGTAAATCCTCTACTAGAAAATGTGGTCCATTTCTGGGACTATTACTCTCTTGGTAAAAAATGACTCTCCATAAGCAAATCCTTTTAGGCTGTTATTAGTATGTAGCACAAATGGATTCCCATGGAAGCAAATATTAGTGCATGCATAAAACAATTGGCCAAGTCCTTGAAAGAGTGTTCATGCTTCTTGACCCATTAATTTCCAAATAATATAAAAAGGATCTGAAATTTTTATCCTTCTGTTTTATCAACAAGACAAAATCCTTTAAAAGTCTATCATTCTCAAAGAATTTTTGTGTGTGACCTATTGATAAACCATACTATCTTCTCTGGGTCATTGCTTACTTCCTGAGGAAACATGATTTACATCCTTGTCAGAGGCTCCGAAGAATGGGAACATATCAATTGCTACTTCTAGACAACTTATTCAGGACAATTTTATATTTGAATTTGTTTTTCATTTAGATAGTTTTGATCTTTCATTATTTTCTTCAGCTTTTGAAAAGTGGCAGGTACATCTGACCCAGCTTGGGGCACATACTAACATTGGAAGAATCCCATTAGGCAGCTAATTAAAGCTATTTATTTTCTCTTCATCTTTCTGTCATAGAAATCTGATTAATATCTACGAGACAGAGCCAGGTTCAAGATACTCAATGGATCTGCCTCCTTTAGCTTCTTATCTCCCAGTGATGTATTTACTTTTTCTAGATAGCCACAATGATTAAAAATCAAAGATTCAATTGTAAGGGTGGGGACCATTGAGTGAGTTGATCAATTACCTCACCCCACTTAAAATAAGTGATGAAATGCTACATCTTAATACATTTATTAGATAATAACACAACTCCATCATCCACTAGGTTTGAACAAGACTTGGATACTTCCCTAGGTGAGATTTGAAGTCTATTTGCATTGCCAGAAGGGTTTGGTCATGCCCTCTGGAGTCTGAATAAAACCATAGAACTAGTAGGAATCTGAGATTTGAATGAGCAGCAAAATAGGAAAAAGCATTCCAGACAAACTTCAGAGGATGAACTGGTTAGAGTAAGAAGAGAGTACCTGGGCTTCCTTTTCCCCATGCCTTTTTGTCAGAGAAGGACCTTTCAAATTTTAAAGGGTCTGAAGGATTTTGGAATTCTATTTTTTCATTGGTGTCCTTTTAGTGGGATGACCGATGGTAGTGTATGAATTGAGTGCCAAGGATAGACTGGACACAGATTTGAAGCTCTAACAAAAGCCCAGAAAACACAAACCTCAACAAACAGAAAAGTCTATATTATAAAGTAGAATGTTTTGAAGACTCAAGTAAAAGCCTTCCCAAGAGCTAGGAGGTACCACTTTGCTACCTGTGCTTTCTTAGCTTGGGTGTACTTTCCCTTGGGTTATATACATATATATATATTATATATATATGTATATATATTTTTTATTTTTACTTAAACTGTGACCTTCTGCCTTAGAATCAATACTATGTATTGGTTCCAAGGCAGAAGAGCGGGAAGGGCTTGGCAATAGGGGTTAAGTGACTTGCCTAAGGTCACATAGCTAGGAAGCATCTGAGACCAAATTTGAACCCAGGACCTCCTGACTCTGTGCCTGGCTCTCAATCCACTGAGCCACCCATCTGACCCTGGCTCTGTATATTCTTGTGGGAGAGTACCTCACAGACTTTTTGGGGGAATGTTTCTGCCAGTTATACCAACTATATAACTTCAGTAAACACTTCTTTGTAAAAACTAAGTCTGGCTGACTAATATATATTAACCAATAATCATGAAGGGAGGCACACTGGTAGGGGGTCATGAGTTAAAGCACTAGAAAAACAACTCTGGAAACCATGAGAAGACCTAGTAGACACACTTCTTGTATTAATGGGTGTTAGGGATAGTAGCTTCAAAGCATGGGCTCCATAATGAAATATCATAGTCAGAAAAGTAGCAATAGAACACTTTCCCTATAATCTTGTAACTTATTCTTCTAACATATATATACAATCCCTAGAAAGAATGGTCATTACTAAGGAACATGAATGTAGGAGCACACAAATAGGTAACAGATATGGACAGTGTACACAAAATGAGGGACAACTAATTGTTCTAATATTAAAATATTGCCAATGTTTTCTTGTAAACCAGTGATGACATCATGGTATTCTCTCTGGGCTTGCTCCCAATTGGGCACATTGTCTCTTTTCTTGTTACATGTCCTCTGCTATTCTTTTAGTTGCCAAACTTCTCTATGCTGGTGGCTTCTTATTTCTTTAGCCTACCTTCTCACCATCTTACCTCCTGGGAATATTGGCAGTTCTACAATAATGAATATCTCTGGGCCACCACACTCAGCCAAATCTGGAATAAAAGTCAGATGGAGTGCTCTGTATCTAGGATTAAGTATAGTCTTTAATTCATTTCCTACTGTTATTAGAAACTACATCACTGTGGCAAGGATGTACTGGACTTGGAGTTAGAGAGTACCTCTAGTGAGTTCCTAATTACTAATCTTCATTCTCCTTCAAGCCATTTTGAGGGCTGCCTTCCAAAAAAGCCCAAAGAACTGTGTAGGTGTGAGATAACTGATTATTTTACAGTCCTGTAAGATTCTTTAGCTACTGGCTATGCAAATTACCCTGAGCAAGCACAGAAGCAAAGCTAATGAATCATTCACTAAGTATGAAATACCTTCTATATATCAGGAGCTGAGAATATTAATATAGTGAATAAAACAATCTCTACTCACAAGGAACTTATGTTCTGTTGGGGAGGTAACAAGTGTGCGTGTATATTTTTGTATATGTACATATAATCATAGGTAGGTATACATATACACATATAGCATAAATATCAGGAGAACAAATTTAAGGTAGTTAAATACAAGGTAGCATGGGTGGGTGGGAGTGGGGCAGAGAGAGGATCAGGAAGGGCTTCATTTAAAAGATAATGTTTGAGCTATATTATATAGGAATTGATTGAGTCAATGAAGTAGTGAAAAGACAGCAGTGCATTTCAGGCAGGAAGTCTATTGGCATAAGAACATAAAAATAGGAAATGGAATATTGTATGTGAAAAATAGAGAAAAGGGCAAGGCTGTATAGGGAATTAAAAGTTAAATTGAGAAATTTGTATCTGATCCTAGAAGTAGATCCAAGAGCAGCGGTTGAATGACCAAGACACAGGGGTTGCCTAAAGCCATCGGAAAATACATATTTCTGATGTCTTCAGCCACTGAGAAATGACGCTACTTTACAGCAAGATCTCAGAAAGAACAGGGACCCTGCTGCCTGCACATTGTACTAATATTAGTTACCTATCAGCAGCCCTCCCCCTATGAGGGGCGATGGATTTACCCTGTTGCCTGGAGACCGGACTCAGAGACCCAGAGAGAGCACCCAGGTGCTGACGGGGGGGGGGGGGGGGGGGGGGGGGGGGGAGGGGGGGGGGAGTTAAGAATGAGTCCTGGAGCAGATAACTCCTGGAGTAGATAACGGAGTCGAGTAACCCCAGCAAAGTGAAGCTTCAGCTCGAGCTAGAGGGAGACGACAGCAAGAAAAAGGCAATGTCTATGGACCCCCTCCCCAGGCAGGACTTACCTCCCACCCCAGTGCTCAGGCTGCCTCCTGCTGGATTAATATTTCTCAACATATAATTAAATATTGTTTTTGTGATTAATCACTATGTTTAAATTATGTTTGATTTGTAGCAATGAGAATACATAATGCCTATCAGGTATTTACATTCCGAATCATAACTGTAGCAAAATTACAGTTTTGAAGTAGCCACCAAAATAATTTTTTGGTTTGGGGTCATTGTAACATGAGGAACTGTATTGTGGGGTCACGGCATTAGAAAGTTTGAGAACCACTGTCCTAGAGTCTCATTGGAGAAGCCATGGCATGCTTATAGAACTGGCATTTGGGGAGTTGCTCTGCTCCCCCTCTTCCCAGCAACTGAGGACATTTTTGCAGGCCCCATCCCCTGTCTGACCAACCAAAGCAAGCACTTTCTCCCTCAACTCTCTCAGGTAATCCAGCAGGCTCTCAGACATCTTGAATTTGCCCTCTGGGCATTGGAACTGGGAAAAAGTTCTCCAGCCCTGTCCTAGAGGAAGCCATTGGAGTTGTTGAACAGGGGAATCACTGAATTCAATTTGCATTTGAGGAAAATTACTTTGGCAGAAAGTAAAGATGGACTGATGTAGAGAAATGTTAGAGGTAGGGAAAGCACTTAGTAGGCTGTTGTATTAATCCACGTGAAAGGTAATGAGGGTGTGGACTAAGGCAAGAGAAAGGGTTGAATTTGAGAGATGTTCTGGTAGAAACAATAAGATTTGGTAATTGATTGGATCTGTGGGGTGTCCAAGATAAAGTTGAGGTTACACTCGTGAAACTTGTTAAAAAGTAAAATGACATCTTTCAGCTTTCTGGCTCATATTCCTACATTCGTTACTTGTGTGACTGGCTGGTCAAAAAAAGCAAAAACAAATACCAAAACTCTTTTCTGGGCTTTTAACCACTCTATACACCTGTGTTAGGGGATTTGAAAGCAGACAGCACATAGAAGAATGCATTCCTTGCTTAAGTTAGCAGGTCCAAACACCTGTCTCAAAGGTATAACTGAACAACTTTGCTTCCTGGAAGCTCCATCTACCTACATTCCATTTATTCCCTATTGATTCAGCTTCTTCTGTACATTGACTTGGGTCAGTAAATTTTCTTTCTCTCTTCTCTCCTCCCTTTTCTCTTACTTTCCCTTAGGCCTTTTTGTCTCATGAATTGTCTATCCATCTCCATTTTCTAACTAAAAATAAGGTACCTGTTTCCTGGAAGATATTTCCTATGTGTTCACTGAGGGGAACTTTCTAATTTTACAAACTAGATGATATGTCTAAATCCACAGAGCTAGTTAATGGTAGATTTATACATATAGATGGTGGCCATCCTGCCATTTGGGCTCAATATATAACCTCCCAAAGGACATTTTGACTTTCATTTGATTTTCTACTTTAAATCTTCCACACAAACTTACTCCTGTACTTTACCATAGCCTGGAGGTGACCTGGGACTATGGAAAGCTATATGATTGGGGTCAGTCTCTGATTCTACCATGCTAGAAAGACTTTGAAATCCCAGCAACAAACTAAGACTTCCTAAGAATCAAATACTCACCAGTTTGTTATCCATTTGGTGGGAAATACTTTGGCCACAGCAACTCAAAAAACTAAAAACAAGTACAGAATTGCCCTCAGCCCAGTATAACTCTTTCTGCTTTTGTAGTGATGGTATCAGTGGAAGAAAAATGAGCAGAAGGGGCTAAGGATCACTTCATTTTTAGGCTCACCTATAAACATTAAGTTTTTTTTGTTGTTTGTTTCTGTTGACTATAAAAGATATTTCTGACATTTATGACTCTTCATGACCCCATTTGGGTTTTTTTTGGCAAAGATACTGGAGTGGTTTGCATTTCCTTCTCTGGCTCATTTTATAGATGAGGAAAGTCAGGCAAACAGGATTAAGTGAACTGCCCAGGGTCACTCAGTTTGTAAATATCTGAGGCCTGATTTTAACTCAGCTGAGCCTCCTGATTCCAGATTTGGCACTTTATCTGCTTTACCACCTAACTTTCCTTAAACATTAATTTAGTGAATGGTATTCTAAATGGGCAGCTAGAGCTATAGCTGAAAGAGTATCTGGCTTGGAGTCAGGAAGGCTCAGCTTCTTTGCAAAAAAAAAAAAAAAACCCAGCTGGGGTCATGAAGAGTCACAACTGAAACGACTGAAAAACAAAAATTCTAAATGGGGGGCAGCTGGGTAGCTCAGTGGATTGAGAGCCAGCCCTAGAGATGGGAGGTCCTAGGTTCAAATCTGGCCTCAGCCACTTCCCAGCTGTGTGACCCTGGGCAAGTCACTTGACCCCCATTGCCTAGCCCTTACCACTCTTCTGCCTTGGAGCCAATACCCAGTATTGACTCCAAGACGGAAGGTAGGGGTTTATAAAAAAAAAAAATTCTAAATGTAAGATCCTTGCCCAATGACAGAAAGGACATATGGATAGAATTGTATACAAATAACTAGGATAGAATGATAGATAACAATGAGAATAGACTATTAATAGGAATATGATAAATATCTAAAATTCAGTAATGAAGAATTCTATGCAAATTTAGAGGGAGATAATATTTTAGGCTGGAGGTAGTCAAGGAAAAGAAGAGAAGGGGCAGCATGGAACCATAGAAAGAAAACTAGATCTGAAGTCAGAGGACCTAAGACCACAACCTGCCTCTGTCACTACTTGTGTGACTTTGGACAAATATGGAACCTTGCTAAGCATTGCACAAATGTGTCTCATGACCTGTCTGTCATGCTTTGTAGCCTATCGCTGCAGCATCACTTTGGTTATCTAGAAAATAAGGTTGGATAAGATAGCTCTAAGATCCTTTCTAACTCTACATCTATGATTTTTTAAGAGTTGGCACCTGAATTAAAAGTTGAAAGATAAAAATAAGTGGATATGAGGGTGGGAAAATTTCAAGGGGTAGATACTTCCATGAGTAAAGGCATGGAAGTAGGAAAGTATATGACAAGTTTGGGAGAATAATGATTAGATGCTTAACTGGTGCATTGAAGACAGACGAAGAGATGAGTAATATGAGGTAAACCTAGAAAGGTCAACTGGAAACTGATGGGAAAGGGCTTTTATTAACAGTCTAAAGAAGTTGAACTTTATTCATCAGGTAGTGTTTTTAGAGAGTCATTTATGTTTTTGAGCAGGAGAATGGCAAGCTCAAGCTGTGTATACAGAAGTTTGCTACTGTTTTTAGCAATGGAGAATCTGAGAATCAAAGGAGTCAAATGATTCACCCAAAGATGTCTAGTAATCCTTAGAGGACAGGAAGGGATAGTCAGAAGGTTGCAGAGATGAGGCATGATATATTTAACAGCAGAACAAGTGGTCCTTTGCTATATTCTGCTTCTTTAATTGAAATTTAATAATAATAATAATAATAATGGCTATATAAAAATAGGGCCTGTTATCTGCCAAATGCTTTATAAATATTATCTCATTTTATCTTCACGACAACCTTGGGAGGTAGGTGCTTCTATAATCTCCATTTTACAATTGAGGAAATTGAGACAATCAGAAGTTCACTGACTTACTCAGGTTTATACAGCTAGGAAGTGTCTGAGGCTGTATATGAACCCTGGTCTTCTTGGCTCTAGGTCCAGCACCCTATCCATTGTGCCACCTAGCTCCCTATTCCATGAGGAATTATTATTATCCCATTTGAAATGCTAAATTGCATGAGGATTAGCTGCTTTTTGAACATCAGGTTTTTCAGTTCTCAGTCTTTGGGTCCGCCATATGCTATCTGAGCCAGTGAGTGACATCTTCTGGTAGGTATTGAGTAGAAAGATTGAAGTCCCAGATCCGTCATTTAAAAATTAATTTATCTGAGTCTCTCTCTTCATCTATAAATTACAAATAACAATTTTGTCATTCAGTTGTTTCAGTCTTGTCTAAGTCATTCTTGACCACATTTGGAGTTTTCTTGACATAGATACCAGAGGGGGTTGCCAATTACTCCTCCAGCTTATTTTACAGATGACAAACTGAGGCAAACAGAGTTAAATGTTAAAAGTTAAACCCACAATCACACAGTTATTGTCTTGGGACAGATTTGACTTCATGAAGATGAATTTTCCTGACTAAAGACCAAACACTCTTATCTACTGCACCGTCCGTGTGCCCAAATGTGACATAGTTACCTCCTTTAGATTCTTAGGATCAGTTGAAATAACAGATGTGAAATAATTTTATTAACTCAGACAAGGATATAATATTCCACAAGAACATATAAAGAACTTTATGGATCAATGGTGGTAGGTGTCCTGGAAGCAGTTTACCATTTAAGGAGATGTTGGTCAGAATTATATAGTAGCTGGCTAAATGTTACAGTATGTGACCCTGGACAAGTCACAACTGAAAACAACAACAATGAAAGAGTTCTGGGTTTGGAATTAGGAAGAACTGAGTTCAAATTTGACTTCAGACATTTATTAGCTATGTGATCCTGAAGTATGAATCAAATGAGAGAATTACTATAAAGGGGACTGACATATAATAAGTACTATATAAATGCAATCTATTATTATTATTAGTTGGGAGAATCTGGTTAAGCCACAACCTCAGTGTACCTCAGTTTCCTCAACTGTAAAATAGAGATGATAATAGCACCTATCTCCCAGAGTTTTATGAGGATAAAATGAGATATTTGTAAAGCATTTGGCACACTGCCTGATACAAAGTAAGTACAGAATTCTATTATTATTGTTATTTGTTGTTGTTAAGCAAGGATGATGGACTATTGAATTGTCAGACCCACAAATTGAATCCCATAGGATCCAATACACTAGGTATTCTTCCTCATGGACAGGAGATGGAGGAGATCAGCCATAGAAAATCAGATATGTGGCTCTTGAAACAATTCTTTAGGTGATGTCATCCCCATGCAGATAGTCCCTGAGATTGACAGCCTCAGTCCTAGTCCAGTCCTAGAGCAGTGAAGTATCTGATGTTGAACATGTGAGCTACCCAGGGAATCAGAAATATGCTACAGGAACCTCCTGACTGCCTTCCTTGGAAGTATAGCCACCCAGACCCCAGATACTGGCTTCCTCAGATATATAGGAGGCAAAAATGGGGAGTCCCTTGCAAGTATCTCTGATAAAGGTAAAGCTATTGTTCATTTTTCCACCCTCCTATATAGTACACTGTGAGGATCTCAGAAGGATAGATTGATTTGACCAGAATTCACCAGCATTGAGAGTGGTAAAAATCTGGCTGAAGGAGCTACCTCCTTCCAACACAAAGAATATAGTCCTTAATGTTAAATTATGGTGTCCTTCCTCAACTGAGCTCACCCATCCTACTTTCTTGTGTTAAACAACCAAAGATTGAAAACTTCTTTTTTAAACTTTCTTTTATTTTTTCAGTTACACGTTCAGAAAAATTTTCTGACATTTTGTGATTCTGATTCTCTCCTTTCCTCCCTCATTCCCTTTCTGAGGTGGTAAGTGGTCTGTTATGGATTATATCAGTGCTTTTGTGCAGTACATATTTCCATATTCCCCATGCCACGAGGGAAGACACATATCACAATACAATAAAAACTCATGAAGGAAATAAAGTGAGAGATGGCAGGCTTTGGTCTGCAATCAGATAACTGAAAACTTCTTAGGAGCCAATGGTCCACTTGGTCAGACAAAAATGCAAGTGGGGAACACAAAGTTGTCATTTCTAGGATTCAGTAGATGTTCATTCTCATCATACTAAGCAATGATGGTTATGAATTAATAAATTATATATCTCTTTTACCAGCATATTTTTTGTTGGTAGAGAAGGGGAAATTTGATTAGAGACCACCTGTTCATTTCATAGACTACTCAGATGAATGCTGATGCTGCAAGGATTTCATTGAATTAGTGACTAAAAAGAGACATCACTGATCAGTGCATGTCCCCCTCCTTTTTTTTTAGGTTCTATATGGTGTCTAAGATCATTTAGCTTTTTAATAATTTTAATCATTGTTAAATAACATGTGCTAGAGTATTTTTTTGAATCATCCTATTATGCCATCTTTAGGGTTTATCCATTAGCAGCCTAATGAAGCCCTTCTGTGCACAGGAGGCTTTGGATGAGGTGCAAAGTGACTGGCAGAACAAGTGATGAGCTCAGAGCTTTGCGGGACTCATTTGTCAAAGCCAGCAATGCTGGCCAAGATTGAGCAGCAGCTTCCATTAGCCTCATGCTGACTTTTCTTGACTTGGCATTTTGCATAAGTTAAAGCAGCCATGGAAATATTTTAATAGTGCTTATCTTCTAAAAAATGCAATTGATTCCTGACTACTCTTCACCTTCCAACACTGTCCTATATCACTCACCTGGTAGTCAAAGCACCAGATTTAAAGTTGAAGAATCGGAGTTTGAATTCCAGCTCTTGCTCTCTCTTTGTTAATTATGTGACCTTAGACAAGTAACCTTTGGACTTTAGTTTTCTCATCTATAAAGTGAAATACATTAAGTTAAATGCCTTCAGCATTCCTTCTAGTTCTAGACCAATAAGCCTCTGTTTATTATCCATGTAACCTTGGTAAGCTATTGGCTTCAGTTTCTTTATCTGTAAAGTGAGGCGTATGGACTAAATAACCTCTAAGGTTTTTTTTCAGTTCTAGATCTATGATCCAATAATCACTCTGTCTTCCTTGGGGTTTTACATAGTAGCAAGAGAGATTTGTTATTTGATTTTGTGAGAGACAAATCCAGGATTTCAGTCTTAATCTAAGGAAGATACTATTCCTCTCAGCTGACTTTGGCCAGGTAGGGCTGACAGCTGGGTGGACAGCTGGGTCTTTCCTGCAGTCTAGAATCAGCTTGTTAACAGGAAGGAGTTATGTATCTAAATCAAGAGTGGAGATAGTTAAAGTATAAAGTTCATGGTCCAAGTCAAGTTTGATAGGGAATGTCATCACTCCCACAGGGTCAACAGTTGCCAAAGGTAGGTAATTCAAGTTGGGCTTCTCCTCAGTAGTAGGCAGGAAAATAAAGGACTTGGCAAATAGGGCAAAGTTAAGCTAGTGTCAGAATAATCAGGGAAGCAGGATCCAGATGGGAACTTGGAACTATCAACAGAATGACAGGTTTGTGTTTGTGTGTTTCCATACATATGTGCCTTTTTTGCTTTTTAAAGGGACATACTTTTCAGAATGTGGGATTCATAGAGCAGAACATTGAAACCTGGGAGGTGAGTACTTGAGATTATTTTCCTAGTGCGCACCTTCAAATCTCAAACTGATTTCCAGAATTGGAGCAGGACTTCTAATTGAAATGAATCTTTGAAATATCTTGGACATGAGTTTTAGCTTCTCTTCAAATAACTCTAAGAAACTTGTCTTATCCCCTTGGCCCCCAGTCTTTCCCTTATAATAAAGAACAACAATCAAGCAAAACCAGCCAGTATAGCAAGTGCCTCTCTTCAGATTGGCCACATTCAGCATCTTGTTACCTTCCCTTTCCACCTCTCCCCCATTTAACTTTCCTCTCTTCTGAGTGGAGGTATGTGTCCTTTGTCATCTATCCTTTGCAATCAATATTGGTTATACCATTTAATCATTTGTGCCTTCTAATGTTGTTTTCATTGCCATTATTTTGGTCATCATGTAAATGTTTCTCATATTCTTTCTCCTTCACTTTGCATCAGTTCATAAAAGCTTATTCATATTTCTCCAAATTCTTCATATTTCCTTTATTAAACTATAATAATCCAATATATTGATATATATAAGAATCAGATAGAATAGGAGCTCCTTGAGGACAGAGACTACTTCATTATTGTCTTTGTGTCCCTAGGTATCCAGTTCATTTCCAGTTTTTGCTATTAAAAATTTGTTACTATGAATATCTTTGTATATATTAGACATTTCCTCCTACTTCCTTGGAGATCGTATGCCCAGTGGTAGAACTGCTGAGTCAGAGTATGCATATTTTAATGACTTTTCTTGTATGATTCCAAACTGCTTTCCAGAATGGTGCAGCAATTTATTACTTTGTCAACAGTGTATTAATGTGCCTGACTTATGAGGTAAAACTCAAAGTTGTTCAGATATCCTTCTGAGTGGAGGTATGTGTCCTTTGCCATCTATCCTTTGCAATCAATATTGATTATACCATTTAATCATTTGTGCCTTCTAATTCTAATAAGATATGTCCAAAACTTGGAACATTCCTTCTAGTTCTAGACTGATAAGCCTTTGGTGGTGCTTATTACCTATGTGACCTTGGGTAAGGGATGATAGCTATTGGCTTCAGTTTCTTTATCTGTAAAGTGAGGGGTTTGGACTAAATAACCTCTAAGGTTTTTTTCAACTCTAGATCTATTATCCAATAACCACTCTGTCTTCCTTAGAGTTTTATACAGTAGCAAGAGAGAATTGTTATTTGACTTTGTGAGAGGCAAATTCAGGATCTCCAGTCCTAACCTAAGGAAGATACTATGCCTCAAGTGTTTATGACCCTCTTGTCCTCTTAGCTGACTTTGGCCAGGCAGTGTTGACAGCTGGGTGGACAGCTGGGTCCTTCCTGCAATTTAGAATCAATTCATTAATAGGAACTTAACAGTTAACAAACATTATCTTTCTCCCAAACCTGCTCTATTAATTTCAAGAACATCATCTTCCTCCCTGACTCATCATCCTTTTCTTTTTTTCTACATATCAAATCTGTTGTCAAGTCCTATCAGTTTTACCTTCCCCACATCTCTCAAATCGACCCTCTTCTCTCCTCTGACCCTGCCACTACCCTGGTTTAGACTGTCATTATTTCATACCTGAACTATTGCAGTGATCTTTCTGCCTCCAATTTCTCCTCTCTCCAGTTCAGCCTCCACTCAGATATCAAAATGGTCTTCCTAAAGTGAGAGTCGGTCTATGTCACTGCCCTGGTCAGTAAACTCCAGTGCTTCCTTAGAGCCTACAGGATCAAACATAAAATCCTTTGACTTTTAAAGCCCTTCCTAACCTGGTGCCCTTCCTATCTTACCAGTCTTTTTACACTTTAACTTCATTCACATAGTCTTCGATCCAATGACATTGGTCTCCGTGCTGTTTCTCATATATGACACTCCATCTCTCCATCCAAAATATTTTACTGAACTAGAAAAAAAATAATAAAAAAATTCATTTGGGAAAGCAAAAAATCAAGAATGTTAAAGGAATTAATGAAAAAAAGTAAAAGAAGGAGATTTAGTAGTACCAGATTTTGAATTATATTATAAAGCAATGATTATCAGAACTATCTGGCATTGGCTAAGAAATAGACAAGTAGGTCAGTGGAATGGAACAGACATACAACAAAAAGTTGTAAGAGTTTAGCAACCTTGTGTTTGACAAAAGTAAAGATTTAAGCTTTGAGGTTAAAAATTCCCTATTTGATAAAAATGGTTGGGAAATGTGGAAAGCAATCTGGCAGAAACTAGATATCTACCAATATTCTACACCATTTATTAGGATAAGCTCAAAATGGATACATGATTTAGTGATAAACCAAGATATCACAAACAAATTAGAAGAATAAGGAAAATAGTATCTATTAGGTTTATGTATGGGAAAATAAATTATTATTTTTTTTTTAGTTTTTCAAACATTATTTTATTTCATCATTTTCATACATTATTCATTGGGGAAAAAAAGACCATTTTTTTTTCCTCCACCCCTGTTACCCTCCCCTAGCCGACACACGATTCATCTGGGTATCACATGTGTCTTTGCTCTGAACCCATTTCCTTGTTGTTGGTATTTGCATTAGGGTGCTAATTTAGCGTCTCTCCTCGATCATGTCCCCTCAACCTCTGTAGTCAAGCAGTTGCTTTTTCTTGGTATTTTTACTCCCTCAGTTTAGCCTCTGCTTGAGGATAGTTTTTTTTTTTTCTCGTAGATCCCTGCAGATTGTTCAGGAACATTGTAAAGCCATTAATGGAGAAGTCCATTACGTTCTCTTGTACCACAGTGTGTCAGTCTCTGCGTACAATGTTCTCCTGGTTCTGCTCCTTTAACTCTGCATCACTTCCTGGAGGTTGTTCCAGTCTCCATGGAATTCCTCCACTTTATTATTCCTTTTAGCACAATAGTATTCCATCACCAACATATACCACAATTTGTTCAGCCATTCTCCAATTGAAGGGCATCCCCTCATTTTCCAATTTTTGGCCACCACAAAGAGTGCAGCTATGAATATTCTTGTACAGATCTTTTTCCTTATTATCTCTTTGGGGTACAAACCCAGCAGTGCTATGGCTGGATCAAAGGGCAGACAGTCTTTTATCGCCCTTTGGGCATAGTTCCAAATTGCCCTCCAGAATGGTTGGATCAATTCACAACTCCATCAGCAATGCATTAATGTCCCTACTTTGCCACATCCCCTCCAGCATGCATTACTTTCCTTTGCTGTCATGTTGACCAATCTGCTAGGTGTGAGGTGATACCTCAGAGTTGTTTTGATTTGCATCTCACTGATTATAAGAGATTTAGAACACTTTTTCATATGCTCATTAATAGTTTTGATTTCTTTAACTGAAAGTTGCCTATTCATGTCCCTTGCCCAATTTTAAATTGGAGAATGGCTTGATTTTTTGTACAACTGGTTTAGCTCTTTATAAATTTGAGTAATTAGACCTTTGTCAGAGATTTTTGTTATGAAGACTGTTTCTCAATTTGTTTCTACCCTTCTGATTTTAGTTACATTGGTTTTGTTTGTACAAAAACTTTTTAATTTGATGTAGTCAAAATTATTTATTTTGCATTTTGTGACTCTTTCTAAGTCTTGCTTGGTTTTAAAATCTTTCCCTTCCCAAAGGTCTGACACGTATACTATTCTGTGTTCACCTAATTTACTTGTAGTTTCCTTCTTTATATTCAAGTCATTCACCCATTCTGAGTTTGTCTTGGTGTGAGGTGTTGATCCAAACCTAATCTGTCCCACAGTCTTCCAATTTTCCCAGCAGTTTTTATCAAATACAGGATTTTTGTCCCAAAAGCTGGAGTCTTTGAGTTTGTTGTAGACTGTCTTGCTGAGGTCATTTACCCTAAGTCTATTCCACTGATCCTCCTTTCTGTCTCTTAGCCAGTACCAAATTGTTTTGATGACTACTGCTTTGTAATATAGTTTGAGATCTGGGACTGCAAGGCCACCTTCCTTTGTATTTGTTTTCATTATTTCCCTGGATATCCTTGATCCTTTATTCTTCCAAATGAACTTTGTTATGGTTTTTGCTAATTCAGTAAAATAGTTTTTTGGACGTTCAATGGGTATGGCACGAAATAGATAAATAAGTTTGGGTAGGATGGTCATTTTTATTATGTTAGCTCGTCCTACCCAGAGCAATGAATGTTTTCCCCATTGTTTAGATCTAGTTTTAATTGTGTGGAGAGTGTTTTGTAGTTGTGTTCATATAGTTCCTGTGTTTGTCTTGGGCAGATAGATTCCTAAGAATTTTATATTGTCTCAGGTGACTTTAAATGGAATTTCTCTTTCTAATTCTTGCTGCTGAACTGGGTTGGAGATATATTGAAATGCTGATGACTTATGTGGGTGTATTTTGAATCCTGCAACTTTGTAAAAGTTGTTGATTATTTCGATTAGCTTTTTGGTTGTTTCCCTAGGATTCTTTAAGTAAATCATCATATCGTCCACAAAGAGTGACAGCTTGGTCTCCTCATTGCCAATTTTAATACCTTCAATTTCTTTTTCTTCTCTAATTGCTACTGCTAGTGTTTCTAGTACAATATTAAATAATAAAGGTGATAATGGGCATCCTTGTTTGACTCCTTGCATGAGCAGCCTGTGACAACTACAGAGGCATCTCACTACTCTCCACTGCTGGAAAGATCTTCACCCGTTTATACTCCTGTCATCTGGCTCAGAGCAGAACCTGCCTGAATCACAATGTGGCTTCTGACCAGATCATAGCACCATCGACATGGTCTTCACAGTGAGGCAAATGCAGGAAAAATGCCTTGAGCAGAACCTGAGTCTCTACATTGTCTTCATAGACCTGACAAAGGCGTTCAACACAGTGAACAGGGACGCATTGTGGGTGATCCTCAGCAAGCTCGGTTGCCCAGCAAAATTCGTCAAACTGATCCAGCTCTTTCATGTCGACAAGGCAGGGGAAGTCCTATCTGGTGGAGAGACTTCCAATCGCTTCAACATCTCCAATGGCGTGAAACAAGGCTGTGTCCTCGCTCTGGTACTATTCAACCTATACTTCACCCAAGTATTATGACATGCTGTGATGGATCTAGACCTGGGCATCTACATCAAATACCGGCTGGATGGCTCACTATTCCACCTTCGCCACCTGACTGCAAAAACAAAGACAACAGAGAGACTCATCCTGGAAGCTCTCTTCGCAGATGACTGTGCTCTCATGGCCCACCAAGAAAATCGTCTCCAAACCATTGTGGACAGGTTCTCCACCGTAACAAAACTGTTTGACCTGACCATCAGCCTCAGCAAAACAGAGGTGCTGCTCCAACCTGCACCAGGGAGGCCAACTAACCAGCCGTGCATTACAATCGATGACACGCAGCTTTCTAATGTCAACACTTTCAAGTACCTGGGCAGCACCATCGCCAACGACGGGTCCCTAGACCATGAGATCAATGCCAGGATCCTAAAGGCCAGCCAGGCACTCAGGTGGCTGCGCTCCAAAGTCCTCCAACACAGCAGTGTAAGCGACGAAGCTCAAAGTGTACAACTCAGTGGTCCTCAGCTCGCTCCTGTATGGTTGCAAGACATGGACACTGTACCAGAAGCACATGAAACAGCTGGAGCAATTCTACCAACGCTCTCTCCGGTCAATCATGAGGACCCAATGGCAGGACCGAATCACCAATCAGGAAGTCCTCAACAGAGCCAACTCCACCAGCATCGAAGTCCTGGTCCTCAAAACCCAGCTACGATGGTCTGGACACGTCATCCGCATGGACCCACAGCGAATACCAAGACAGGTATTCTAAGGTGAACTGTCAGCTGGACTCAGGAAACAAGGCCGACCAAAGAAGAGATTCAAGGATCAGCTAAAGTCCAACTTGAAGTGGGCTGGCATTACACCAAAGCAACTAGAACTTGCTGCCTTTGTCAGAAGCGGCTGGCGAACTCACATTAACCATGCCGCCACCACCTTTGAAGATGAGCGATGTCGACGTCTTGCCGCTATGTGTGAACGCTGACACCAGGCCGCAACCGCACCTCCCATGGCAACTGGCATCCTATGCCCCATGTGCCACAAACTCTGCACCTCAGCCTTTGGACTTCGAAACCACATGAGGGTGCATCAGTAGATGGTGATGTACAAAGAGAATAGTCATTCTCGGTCACCGAGAGACTACCACTACTAATAAAAACGACCACTATTATCCTTTTAAATCTTAACTTCACCTTCAAATTGTAAAATAGCAAAGGCTAGCTGGTGGAGTTTCAACAAGAATCAAGTTAGGACTCTGAGTCTGTTAAGGTCAGGTTTTTCTTTGGTCTTCTCAAAGTTAAACCAGTTTATAAAACTGCAATAGATAATAGTGTTTCCCAAATTGGGAAAGGAAAACCCTGAGCTCCTTTAGATCATTCCCTCAGACACAGAGAGAGGCAAAGATGTTAATTCCTCCAACCCTGAGAGAGTCTGAGTGTGTCTCTGCCAACTGCCAGAGAGCAACACTCAATGACGATAGAGAGTAATTGACACAGAAAAATGGTTATAACAGTCAACATCTGAAATTAAAACGCTTTCTCATCTCTGCTTCAAACTCCACTTCTTTCTCAAGCCAGCCACTCTACTTTTCATCCCTAAACTAATAAAACAATACTTATTTTCCAATATCATCTTTACAAGGGTCAGAACTGTTTTTGCCATTGTCTGTATCCTCAGAGTTTAACTAATGAGAAATATGTATTCAGGTACATCATAGACATTTAATAAGTGCTAATGACTTATTGGGTTTGATCTGGAAGAATATTAATATTTCATAAGTAGAAAACTAAACAAATGACCAAATATTGTTGTGATATCTTTCATATATTAAGATTTTAGTTATTCTTTTTATATACTAAATCCACTATTTCTATTTCAAAGATGTTATTTTATTAAAATCCTTCCATTCAGGTCATGCTTTCCTTAGGTCAAGTATGGTTCATGGACAAGGCATATAGAGAAGTACCAGGCAGTGATACAGAAATTGTGCTCATAGATAGCCTTGATTCTAGAATCTTGAATGTTAGAGGTAAAAAATCTCAGAGATCCTCTAATGCTCATTCCCCTCTCCCATTCAGCTGATGAAGAAACTGAGGTCCAGAGAAGTGCCCAAGGTCAGCTCATAGCAAAGAGGACCATGACTTAGAATTGATTTTCCTAATCTGACACCAGAGTTGTCTATCTGGTGTAAAAGTGCTCCAGGACTCCAAGGACAGCCTATTCCTGTCTCTACACTGGTCCTCACATTTGGGAGAAGCAGAATGACTCTCCTTTGTTTTTTTTTGTTTTTTGTTGTTGTTGAGAAAAAAATAAAAGAAAACAAATAATGTTATGAATTTTGCCTGCAAAGCTAGCTTTGTTTTCAGTGGCAATGCTATTTAGGTATGATTATAACTTGATGTTTGAGCCAAATTAACTACCCGTTGGGGTGGTTTGGGGGACCTGATAAATAGAAATAGGGTTCTCCCTGTAGAAGCAGGAAATGCTTTTTAAATTCAAGCTAAAAACATTTTTTATCTTCCACCAGGCTCCTGAATCTCTGATTACTGACTGTAGATGTGCTAATATATACATTATATACATCAATAGGAAACCCTGCTGTTCCTAGGAAAATCTTTGCAAGTAAATCTGCAAATGCTGATGCCATATTTAATGCAATGCATTTTTAAGTGGATGTTTAGCATCGGTAGGGAAAAAAGGAGGCCTTTTCTATTTGGCTGCCTCACGTCATTTGTGAATTCCGATTTCAGTTAATAGGAAATATTTTTTGGTTCCTTGCCCATGATTTCAATCAGTGCATTATGGTTTGTTGGAGGAGAGAAGAGAGGTAGATTTTTTTTCCCCTCTCCCTTTGCATGATTAGATGTGTCAGATGTTTAGAATTTGTATCGGATGCCATCCAAGCATTCAGAATCAAATTTTAAAAATAAGAAATATAAAGAAAAATTGACATTTAATTACTTCATCATTGAAGTTTTACACTTGTTACTGTCTGTGACCTACACACTTAGCATTTCAATTCAATGACCTGAGATTCACAATTTAAAATTGAGTCAAATGAGAAATGTATTTGAATAATGAGACAAAGCTTTTTCATTTTGATCCCTCCAGGGTCCGGTTAGCCAATGTCTGTTCCATGGCCACAAACTATCTTCTTTCCATGACAAAGCAACTGAAAGAGGATAGGATCATAGATTTGGTGCTAGAAGGGACTCAAAAGTAATTTATTCTACCCCCTCACTTTACAGGGATAAACTAAGACCTAGAGGGATTTTACTGGGTTGCCCAAGGTGTCATGATGGGATCTTAGATCTGGAGCTGGTGAAGACCTTAGAGGAAGTCTAATCTGCCCACTTTATTTTGCTAATGAAGAAACTGAGGCTAAGAAGGAGTCAAGTTAAGCTCAAGGTCACATAACAGTAAATAGAGTAGAATCTTGATTTACTGTAATTCAACACACTCTGATTCAGGTATGCATGAATGACAGTTAAAAAAAAGACAGCTTATATTTAAATTTTTTAAATTTATATATTTTTCCAAGTCCATGCCATTTTCACAAGTAGCGTAGTCTTGAAACAGTTTGTCCAATCATGCTCATTCTTGCTCTGAGAAGCATTAGTAAGTCTTTACATCAGCTAGAGCATCAGTCTTTGTCATTTTTGCTTATAAAAAATCCCTGTCAAAGCACTGCTTTTCTTTGTTTCATTAGCATCATTTAGTTATCAATAATGGCCCCCACAGTACCAGAGTAGTGATGCTTGTAACTCTGAGAAGCCCAAGAAAAGTAATAAAATGCCTACGTGTGTTCATAAAAGAAATGCTTATTAAATGAGGTTTGCTAATATGTCTGATTTTCAATTTACACAAAGGGTTTTGGAATGTGTTGGTCATGTAAGATGAAGTCCTACTGTAACAGAGGCAGAATTTGAATGCAGGACTTTGAACTCCAAATCTATAACTTTTTCCTATGTATATTGCTGATTATGAAGGAAAAGCAGTATAATTAGCTAATTTTGTTCCCTAGGCAAGGATCTAAAGTTCTGCTTCCTCCCTTCCACCACCATGGTATGAGAGTGTGCTTGGTATGAAAGAGGAATATTTTTTATGTCTTTCTGCCTCTCATCAGCTTTATGCATCTATAGCAAGTGCCTACCATGCCTTGCCCTTGTTATGACTCTTCAGGGGAGCCCGAACTAGAGTTTATTGGATGAGACCAATCAGAACCCTCCTAGAAAGGACTTTTAGTGAAAATCTTAGTGGGTGGGTCAGCATAATTATCCGTATACATAAAGGAACAGATGCTGCCTTGTCAGCATCGGGAGATATGTGTAGATGTACAAATGTATATGGCCTGATTTGGTGATAGGTTTTAACTCTATCTTGAACAAAGCAATGGGAAAATACTAAATGGATTTACCAAGGGGAAATAGGCTAGTTCTTCTCTTTTGGAGGCTGGCATTGCCCCTCAGAGTGTAGTTAATAATAATGACAACTGATATATTTAGAGTATTTTCTGATTTATAAAACCCACCTTGGAAACTAGGTGTCATAGTGGAAAGAGTGCTAAGTAGGGAGACAAATAGACCTAATTTCAAATCTGTCCTTAGACATTTACTAGCTGTGTGACCTTGGGCAAATCATTGACCTTCCACTTGACTCAGTTTTCCTACCTGTAAAATAAGAATAATAACACCTACCTCCCAGGGTTATAGTGAGGAACAAATGAGATAATAATTATAAAGTGCTTAGCACAGTTCATAGTAAGTACTGGTACATAGTAAGTACTATAGAAGTGTTTTTATATTATTATTATTATCTTCAACAAATCAGTGAGAGCATTATTAGCTCATTTGGACAGATCTGGGCACAGAGAGTTTAAATGATTTGCTCAGTCATTTAGTGCATAAATATAAATGCCAGGACTAAAACTCCAATTCAAGTCTATTGACTCCTAAACTATAGTGAGGTGGCACAGTGGACCTGGAAGCCAAGAAGACCAGAATTCAAATTTAACTTAAAATATTAACTAGCTATATGACCCTGGACAAGTCACTTTACTTCTGTTTGCCTCACTTTCTGGGGGTAATAGCACCTACCTTCCAGGGTTGTTGTGAGAATCAGATGAGATAATAATACATTCTCTGGCACTTTTTAAACACTACATAAGTGTTTGCTATTGTTAATGGTATCATTATGGTATTGATGGTATATTAATTATTTTCATTTTTCATATACAATGCCATCTCCCAAATCCCTAGTGGGTTGGCAAGAAAGATTCATTCTTTTCAAAGAAGGTGCCAAAGATCTGGTGCTGGCCTAAAACATGTCATGCCCAAAGGATAACGGGTTGCTTGGAGCAGGAATAGAGCTGAACCATGGGAAAACTAGAATGATATTTCTGGGAATTTCTCTGTCAATTATACATCAGAAGCAGGAAATAATCCACAGGAAGACCTGTCTCAGGTTCTGAATTGTGATAGATGTCTTGGTGCATCTGTTGTGGCCAAGTTTTTCTGTGCTTCATGTTGTTTGCTATGTCTGATGCAAATGTCCTATATAACAAGATTTCTGACTACTTCCCTGGGTCTTTATTCAATCTTTAGTTCAATCCAAATCATAAAAATGATCTGAGTTGTAAACCAACTGAATCTCCTCTCAGAATTGATTGTTTTTGCTGATTCAGTTCTTTCAGTCATAGTTAATTCTTCATAACTTCATTTGGGGTTTTTCTCAGCAAAGATCCTGGTGTGGTTTGTCATTTCCTACTCTAGCTCATTTTATAGATGAGGAAACTGAGGCAAACAGGGTTAAATGACTTGTCCAGGGTTACACAGCTTCTAAGAGTCTGAGGTAGGTTTTGAATTTAGGTCTTTCAGATTATGTCCAGCACTCATTTACCACCTCTCTACCACATAGTTCCCTCTTCCTACTTCCATTTTTCTCATCCCTAGTTTGGGTCTTAATCTTGGCATTCTTACTTCTATATATTCTCATGCAAGTTACACAAGTCCTGCAAGACAGCCTTGTGATTCATGAACAAAGAAGTTATGTTGGAAGTGTCTATTAATGGTAGTTGTAAAAACATGTAGTCCCAAGAAATCTGTGGATTTTCTATTCAGTTTATTTAGGTCCACCTCTAAGCCAATGGCTTATGTCAGTAATAATGTAGTTATTACCCCAAAACCCAAAGCACAAAAACATCTTCCCTCCTTAAAGGGGGGGGCATTCTCCCTTCTACAACTTAGCCCCAAAGGCAAATGATCTCAAACCTAAAATGGGTGTACCTGAACCTTCACCCCAAGTTTACTTCTAGGCATGGCATAGCCTCTATCAAAATTACTACCTTGCCAAGTACTTTAGAAGCTGGCTAAGTTCCCTGCTGGATTGTGTCATGCAGGTTGTTCCTGGGGGATATTTTGGTCATTCATCTGAATTAGCTTCAGGACTCATGCCAGACCGTGATGGACTCCTGTCATTGGAGCTTTGATGGTTCTCACTATGCTTTAGAGCAGTGGTTCTCAACCTTTCTAATGCCGTGACCCCACAATACAGTTCCTCATGTTGCAGTGACCCCACCCCCCAAACCAAAAAAATTATTTTGGTGGCTACTTCAAAACTGTAATTTTGCTACAGTTATGATTCGGAATGTAAACACCTGATAGGCATTATGTATTCTCATTGCTACAAATTGAGAGGTTGAGAACCACTGCTTTAGAGGTTACAAGGCCATAGCCTGGATCATTTTATCTTGATATTAATTCACTTATGATTCAGAAAGAACAATTACAAAAAGGCAAAGAAATGGAGTTCCCTGTGGTGTTGGTCATGATGAGAGAAGTAGGTAATTGGTGCTAACTATTTCCAGTCCAGACTGGGGGGGTGATGGGAGAGAGAGGGAGGGGGAAGGGGAGGGAGGGGGAGGGGGAAAGGGAAAGAAAGGAAAAGAAGAGGATGAGGAAAGAGAGGAAAATAATTCATTTCCTTTTGTATGCATATTCAGTTCTGGTTTGGCAAACACTTAAAAGGTCATCCTTTGTCACACAGTAAGTTGACATGAAAAAGTGACAATATGTTTTCATGTTCTGAATCAGGGAACAGACCCCTCTATTACATTTCATCATGCATCTGCTGAAGCAGGTTTCCCAAGACCTTAGTAGGGTATGCAGCTGGCAGAAAACATGGCACATTTACTAACTATGGGTTTCCAACTGGACTATCCATGCTATACAAATATTTTCCTCTTTCATATGATAGCATCTCTCTGTTTCCGGGGTTTTCTCTCCAAGTTAAACATGCGATGGTCCTTCAATGGATTCTAATATATTAATAACATATTTACCTGCATATATGAAACTATTTGTGCCTTTATCCTAGGCCAGTCAGCCATCCCAAGTCACTCTAGTGTGGATCTATATCCAAGATCTCCAGCCATGACTTGTCTTTGAGTATATCTACTTAGTCAGTTTTGAATCCATTTAATTGTATTCACTTCTCCATCCTTTTATCATGCCAGCAAAAATAGCTGTGAGACTTCATGGGAATGTAGGATGTATTCACACACGTGGTAAAATCAGAGAAGGGATTTGAACCCAGGTCATATGACTCCAGAGTTGGTATCTTTCCATTGATAATCAGATACTTTGCTAAAAAAAAAAATCTATCAACTGTTTTGTAGCATACTCAATTACTAGCTTTGTTACCTTGTCAAAAATGGAGGAAGGTCAGTATGGCATGACTAGCTCTTATTGAAACCATGTTGGCTCTTTGAGATCATTACTTCCTTTTCCTGGTGTTCACTTACAGATCCATTCTAGAAATTTACCAAGAATTGAGATCAAACTGATTGACTTACAGTTAACATGTTCTATCCTTTTCCTATTACGAAAAGGCATTTGCCCTTTCCTAATCCTGTGGTGCTTCTCCCCATTCCCCTGTTCCTTCAAAAATTACCGATGAGGCACAACAATTACATTTGCCAATTTTTTTAGTATCTCAGAGTCTAGTTTACCTAAGCCAGGTGACTCAAATGATTAAGTACTCTCTTACCAGCTCCTTATTTATTTTAGATATCATTGTCTTCTCATCTATATTTGATTTGTCCTTAAGAGGCAGGTTGGTGGCACAATATATAGACTACTCTGCCTAGAGTCAGGAAGACTTGAGTTCAGACACTTACTAACTGTGTGACCCTGGCCAAGTTTACTAAGTTTTTGTTTTCCTTGGCTCCCTTATCTGGAAAATGGGGACAGTTATAGCACCTATCTGAATAATCTAGCTATTTTCAATAATCCAGTAATTCAAGGCAGTCCCATAGACTCAAGATGAAAAATGCCATCTGCCTCCAGAGAAAGAACTAATGGAGTCTGAATGAAGACCAAAACATACTATAGTTCACTTTTAACCATTTTTTTTGTTCCCAATCTCTTCCACAAAATGACTAATATGGAAAAATGTTTTACATAAATGCACATGTGAAATCAGTTGCTTACCAGATCAGAAAGAGGGGAGGGAGAGAATTTGGAACTCAAAAAATTCAAAAACATGTTAAAAAAAGAAAAACATTTAAAATTAAAAAATAAACTGTTAAATTGTTTTATAAGAAATTGGGGCAAAAATATTATTAAAGATCACAGCACCTACCTCACATGAAGATGAAATAATATTTGTAAAGTGCTTAGCGCAGTGCTTGGCATATACTAGGACAGTGTTGGCAAAGACTTGGCACAAATGCAGAGCCAGCACTAGGGGAGCTGCTCTGTTCTCTCTCTTCCCAGCACCTGAGGACATTTTTTGCATGCCCTGGCTCTCTGTTCAGCTGCCCAAAGCAAGTACTTTTTCTCAGGTAATGGGGGGGTGTGTGTGCTCACCAACAGCTTGAATTTGCCCTCTGGGTACTCAGACTCCAAAGAGGTTTGGGAAGGCACTAATTTAGGATATAGAAATGCTCTTCCCTTCCTCCCCCTCCTTTCTAATTCAAAACATTCTTTTTTTTTCTTCTTTTTTTGGCAGAGAAAACAGAAGCAAAATGAAGAGTGAACAATTATTCCTTTTTTTCTAACATCGTCCATCCATGCTAAGCAGTGTTCCCATCTTCCCTCTATTTTCTCTCAATATAGTTTACAAGAACTTTTTTGTTGTTGCTGTTTTTGGCTTTCCCCAACAATATCAATTAATTCTGAGCTCTATCACTTTTCATATTATGTTGATAGGACCAGGCCATTTTTTTTTGTTCTTTCTCTGTTGCCTTTCCCTATTTCTGTCTTTTATATTTATCTCTTAAGTTTGAGTTTGTAGATAATAACCATGTACATCCATATTAGTATTTAAATATTTTCCCCTCTTCTTCCTCATTTCTCCTTTGCCCTATTCTACTTTGTAGCATATTTACATGTGCGATGTATCATACCTCATTTTAGACTGTAAGTTCATTGAGAACAAGAATTGTGTTTATTTTTATTTTTGTGTCTCATTGTACTTGCAATTTTTTGACTATTAAAAAACTTTTGAGGGGCAGCTAGGTGGCTTTATGGAAAGGGAGTCTTCAGTGAGAAGTCCTAGGTTCAGTTTGTCCTCAGGCACTTACAGCTTTATGACCCTGGGCAAATCATTTAACCCCCATTGACTAGCCCTATCTGCTCTTCTGCCTTGGAACTCAACACCTAGTATTGGTTCTAAGACAGAAGGGAAGGGTTTAATAAAAAGACTTTGACTCAGTAAAGCAAAACAAAACCAAAAACATCTTAAAGACTTTCCTACAACAAAGTGCCATGAAATTACATAAGATTTTTTGAAATTTGTAATGGAATCTCATTCTTTGATTTCTCTATTCATTAGTAGAGGAAGAATAATGAAGGTAGACCACCAATCACACCAATGGCGATTACCATTGTCATGGAGGAGATTCAGTAGAGAGTACAAGTTGAGAAATGACTCCTCGTGAATGGTAAAACCCTCCCTACGAGATCCTATTTATAGGCAACACAATACTATTTGCATCAGTCCCTGGAAGATTACAGACACTTGGATAAAATCCATAGCCAATCAAGAATTTGACCCAGCTACCCAGACAGGAAAAATCAAATAGATAAAGCATCTGATATCCATTTAGATGAATAGTCTATTGAGTTTCTCCACCAGAAACAAAATATAAGATCCAGTTCAATCCTGAGGGACTTATGAGAAAAGATTGCTGTCCACATTCAGAGAAAGAACTGTGGGAGTAGAAACACAGAAGAAAAACATTCACTTGTTCACATGGCTGGATGGGGATATGATTGGGGATGTTGACTTTAAATGATCACTCTATTGCAAATATTAATGATATGGAAATGGGTTTTGAACAATGATACATGTAAATTAGTGGTGTAAGCAATCATTGATATGGAAATTTGCTTCATTGATTCAAATCAATTCTCCTGTAACTTTTAGTCTTCAAGATTTTTTTCTGGTCCATTGAGATGTCAAGCTATTTGACCACTGGAATAAAGCTATTGTGTAAGAATGCTCAGTCCTTCAATAGATAGAACACTCTGATTTTAGTTTTGTCCCTTTGCCTACTAGGACATACTGTTTCTTGCCTTGTCCATAGGAGGCATTTAATTAATGGTATTGGATTGGATTGATCATTCCTTAGCAAACTCCTAAATAGTCCCAAAAAAAACTATAAGAGAAGGACACCAGAAAGAAACACTTTAAAGATCCTTTTCATCACTTGACATTTTAAAGCCTTAACTGTATCCTCATTTCTCTTTTTCATTCCCTTCTTTCTTTATTGTATCATGGTTCATTTCACTATGTACAGTGCAGTGAATACTTATGGTAATAGGTACCATATAAATGCCAACAGAGATAAATGAATAAAATTTAGGACATATTTTATCTGACAAATTGTAAATGCGGCAGGTGTGTGTTGGGGATTTATTTTTGCACCTTCAAAGTTAATCCCTAGCATTTTAGTTTAATTACTAATATAACAACAACACAAGCTGAGTGATAGCATGTGCACAAGGACAATTATTAAAGTGAGAAAGATTTATTCTATAACACTTTAATGTAGTTTACTCCAACTTCAGTTATAGCAACTGCTAAATGTGTTTTCTTCGTTTTGCATAAGTAATTGGCAGCTCATTAACAGTCCATTAAAGACATTGGAAAAAGTCAAAGATAAAAATATACTCACTTATTCTACTTGCAAATTAGGTGTAAAATTTAAAAGTTTTCTAAGTTTGTGACTGCCCCAACCTATTTACTTTTTTCAGTTTTAAACAGCTCAACAGGAAAAGAAGTTAGTGTCTGTCCTCTGGGAAGTCTGAAGACTATTTGGTAGCAATGTGACAGGAAAATAGCTAATAGCTTCTTCTTTTTATTTTTTTAAACTCTGTTGCTTAATGGAGTGTCCATGGAGAAAGATAAATCAGAGGAAGGTTTTAGTCTAGGGTTATGAGTAGCGTCATTGACAGACAGAAATAGTTTTCTATAAGATAGGGCAGAATTTTTCCTGTCTCCACTACCTCTGTGTTAAATTAAAATTGTGAGACTGACTGCAAATTTTATTATTAATCTAACATCTGCCCCTTGAGAGACTGGGTGTACAAATGTATTAATTAGGATAATACCATCTCACACTTATGAAGTGTTCCAACTTTTAAAAGTACCTTATGCACATTACCTCATTTGATACTCCCAATAAAGTACACTATGATTATGTGCAATTATTGTTTTACATATGAAGAAACTGAGTCTCAGTATTAAGCAACTTGTCCAGGGGCTAGAGTCAGTTTCTTTCTTTCTTTCTTTTTTTTAAACCCTCACCTTCTGTCTTGGAGCCTGGCTCCAAGGCAGAAGAGTGTTAAGGGCTAGGCAATGGGGATCAAGTGACTTGCCCAGGGTCACACAGCTGGCAAGTGTCTGAGGTCAAATTTGAACCTAGGACCTCCCGTCTCTAGGCCTGGCTCTCAATCCACTGAGCCACCCAGCTGCCCCCTAGAGTCAGTTTCTAATGTGGGATTTGTATCCACATCTTTGTGATGAAAAGACCTGTCCTCTGCCACTTTTTACACTGCCCCTCCAATAGTGTCATCAAGTCCAAATAAAATGAAGGGAAATGTTAGCTTATGTCTAATTTTACCTCCTTTTTATATGCATATTTTAGGCACAAAAATATAAATAAGAATTTTTAAATTTAGTTATATTCCTTATAAAATGAGTTTTGTCTCAGTTTGTATTCATGTTTTGTTTTTTTTTCCTGAATGCTCATCTTCTGTTTTTGGGAAAAATCTCTCCTTTGCAATCAAGAATTAATTAATTAATTTGTGTTATTGTCTCAGGTATAAAATAATAAAATCATGGTTGACAACATCTGAAAGATCTGAAAGGGATTTACCTGGATAGTTCTACTGGAGATTATAGGGAACAACTTCATTAACAGTTATGGTAGACTTAGAACTCCCAGAAGTTCTCTAGAACTCTAGAAGAAATTCAGAAACTCCTAGAAAAATACAAGTCTTCCTGATAGTCATATGAATTCAGTGAATAGGACAGTTTCTAAGAACAGAGGAATTACCATAGTAGGTCAGATCTCTGGTTTGTACATTGAGTACTCTGACAGCAATACTAGGGACTATCTTGGGAGAGGGTTCATTTCTCCTCTTAGATAACAAAAAGAGACTAGGAATATAACCAATAATAAAAGCATCCCAAGAAGCTAGGTGGCTCAGTGGATAGGTAACCAGGCTTGGAGATGGGAGGTCTTAGGCTCCAATTTGGCCTTAATAGTACTTCCTAAATGTGCAATCCTGGGCAAGTCACTTAATCCTAATTGCCTCAAGTTTACCACTCTTCTAACTTGGAACCAGTACTCAGTATTGATTCTAAGACAGAAGGGAAAAGTTTAAAGAAAATAATAAAAGCATCCCTTAAATAGCACATTATAGATTTGTCATCATTATTTTATGTAGATTCTTTTAAAATCTGTTTCTACTTTTTGTCTGTGCTATCTCTTAAGGTTAGAAGTTCAATTCAGTTTAAAAATTTTGAGTTTCTCTTATGAACCCAGCACTGTTCTAGGCATATAATGTTTCCATTAAAATTTATTATTTATTGTGCAAAGTAAATATTTAATGTAACCTATACTTGTAAAAGTTTGTATTCATCCTATTAATATCTATTATGGTTTTATAGATTCTGATGTATCTCCTCTTAACCAATAATATAATGCTTCCAGAATCCAGATAATAATTAACATTTTAAAATTATTAGTCCTCTTTCCCATACTTAAGCAGTATTCTTTTTTTTTTAACATTTCCTCATAATCTCACTCCTACAACTGTATAATTATCATAGTTACCTTCCATTGGAGCTCCTCTATTTTAAGGTGAGAAGTCAAATTTGTATTCAGCATTTAAAATGCAGATAATCCATGGTTTTATATAGTAGCTGACATTTATATACGCCTCAAAATTTTCAAGGCACTTTTACACCCATTTGATCCTCACAGAAACCCCGTAAGATATGCAATGCATGTGATTTTGCTCATTTTGCACATGATGAACCTGGGACATGTAATTGGCACAAAGTCACAAAGCCAATAAATGTCAGAACTGGAACTCAAATCAGTGTCTTTTGATTCAAAATCCAGTGGATTTCCCCCTCCTCCCCCTGCCATTATGCCATACTTTCTCAATGGTAGGAACATATTCTTTGTTCCTTCCCCAGCCCCCAATAACCTTCTCAATGTAAATGCAGTTGGCAAATCATGAATAGAGAACTAGTCTGTGTTAGATTTAAAATAGTTTTGGGGTTTTAATTGTTGTAGATAAGAGAGTGGGAGCCATAAACTGAGATAATTAAAATGTTTGGGAGCAAGGGAGATATATATAACAATTATGACCGCTGAAATATGTTTTCTACTGTGTCTTGGTTTTATATAAATATAATATGGTCACCAGGGAATATATTCCCAATTTATGAATATGCCCAAGCCAACTGGGTTTTATAGAGAAATTTAATTTATAATACACTGATTAATCAATAGAAAAAGAGAGAAAGTAAGAAAGGAATAAGAATGAAGGGCCTCAAGCCAATAAGGTCTAGACCTCAGTCCTAAGAGGTAAATCAGTCAGTTGGTTTTATCACTCACCCAAGATCTCTCTAGGTAAGGCTTCTCATGCCAACCTCAGACTCCACCTTCAAGAGAGCCTCCTTTCAAGAAATGTTTCCAGAGAATTCTCCTCCTGACTCCTCCTAAGTTCTCCTTCCACAGCCTCCTTCAAGACCTCTCCAGGAGCTCTCCCTCCAGGACCTCTCCTCTCAGACCTCCTCCAGAGTCCCAGACCCCGCTATCTTTAAGCCAACAATCTAAGTCCCTCCCCTCAGTTCTCACATCTACCAATCACTGTCGATGTCTCCCCTGTGCCAATGGTGGCTCTAGCTTAACCCAGGACTGCCCAGAAGTCTGTCTCCTTTGCACATGTCTGTTGAAGGTCATATTCTCAAATAATTAAATTTTGATCTTTGCTGCAGCCCTTCCTAAATCCTGTTACTCTGAGTAGGGTGGAGATTGTAGTTTCCAAGACCTGGTTCTGTCATTCCAAGTATCTCTATTGTATCAATTCTAAAATCAACCATGACTCAAAGAACTTCCTGTTCTATGCTTAAGCATAGGTCAAAGCCCTTTTCATTGTTTAGCAAAAGGTTTCTGTCCTAAAGTAGTCTTAAGTAGGGAGGAGAAGGATCCTCCCATGCCAAGGAGTTTCACATTCCAATAGAGTTCTTACTATCAGTAGGAAATTTTTTCAAGTATGAAATTTCCCAATGGGGAAATTTCCAACATTCATAAGTCTAAGAAATTTTAAGGTTTACATCTGGCAGCAAAGAAAAACCTGGGTTAATTTGTAAATATTACAGAAAAGAGTGATAGGAGATTAGCAAGTGTTACTTCATAATTTGGCAAAAGTGTGTGTGTGTGTGTGTATAAAGTGTATCTAAAGAAAACAAGCAAAAGTGTCTCCTGAGGGTATTTAAGGGTGGAACTGATATGAAAATAGCAGACTAAAAATGGAAAAGACATATGAAAGATTCTTACAACAAATTCTTTTCACCATCAAAGTCTTTAGCCATTATATTTGGATTCTTACATTAAGAACTTAGATGCACTTTAGAGAAGATGGAAATGGATTTGAAGAATACAAAGATGGGAAAAGTGACCTGTAAACCTCAAAATTCCTTAGACTTATAAATGTTGGAAATTTCACCATTGGGATATTTCATACTTGGAAAATTTCTTACTGATAGTCTATTGGAATGGGAACCCCATTGGCATGGGAGGTTCCTTCTCTTCCCTTCTTAAGATTACTTTAGGACAGAAATCTTTTGCTGAACAATGGAAAGGACTTTGACCTATGCTTAAGCATAGAACAGGAATTTTTTTGAGTCATGATTGATTTTAGAATTGATACAATGGAGATACTTGGAATCAATCTCCACCCTATTCAGTCCTAACAGGATTGAGTAAGGGCTGCAGCCTAGATCAAAATTTAATTATTCCAATCTCTACCCTACTCAGGTTAACAGGATTTAGAAAGGGCTGTAGCAAAGGAGCAAAGATTTAATCATTTGAAAATATGACCTTCAACAGACATGTGCAAAGCCTCTGGGCGGTCCTGGGTTAAGCTAGAGCCTCCATTAGCACAGGGAAATTGATGGACAGTGATTGGTAGATGTGAGAACTGAGGGGAGGCAACTTGGATGGTTTCCTTAAAGATCAGGGGGGTCTGGAGACTGGGGGTGGTTGAGGAGTTGATGGGAGTGGTGGCAGTGTACTCTGAGAAGCTTGCTCTGAAGGAAGCTGAAGGTGGGGGCCTCTGAGACTGTTTCTCCATTTTGGTCACGTGAGTAATAGGGACTGATCTCTTTTCTTTGCCCCAGCTATCTAAGGGCTTGGGCCTTTTGGCCCAGCCTAAACAGAAGGGGTATTTAAGCCCTATTCCCTTCTCTCCCTTTTTCTCTCTCTCTATCTCTAATTCCTTTCTTCCTCCTATTGTAATTAAACTCCATAAAAGATTAACTGCTGACTTAAGTTTTCATTTAGGAATTACATAGCTGATTCCTTGGCGACCTTAAATTAATATATATCAGTCTTTTAAAGTGATTTCCTTGTCATAGACCAGACTAGACAATATATATTAGAGGAAGTCAGTGCAAGAGTTGACACAATTCTGAGGATGTTCAGATGTCAGCTGCCAAGGTATCTAAAGGATGGGGATGTTATGAAAGGTGTGGAAAAACTCTGATTTTATTATTGTCCCAAAAATGACAACAGAGAACATAGATAACTACTGACCCATGTAAATATTGCCAAATACAAATTTCTGAGGATAATCTATACATTTATAGTGAATATCTTTGATAAAGGTATTGGAAAGGGAAAGACAGGTTTTCACAAGTGATATTCCCCAGCAGGCTACATATTTATCATTATTCAATCAGCTGAAAGATGTAAAGAAGACAAAATCCTACTGTGACTATTGTTTGTTGACAATAAGAAGTGATTGATTAGAACAAAATACTCTCTTACAAAGTCTCCTGATCCAAAATGCCTTTCATACACAGGTGAAAATGATAAAGGATTCCTCAAAAGATATAACAACAGAGGTGTGCTTTTTTGATAAAATAGGAAGACAGATTCTACCTAAGGTGTTTTCTACTGTCATGGAGGAGAGTGACTAGAGCAAAAGTTGAAGGGAGTGAGGCAGCTAGGTGGTTCAGTGGATAGAGAGCCAGTCTTAGAGGTCCTGGGTTCAAATCTGGCCTCAGACACTTCCTAGCTGTGGGATCCTGAGCAAGTCACTTCACCCCCATTGCCTGACCCTTATTGTTCTTCTGAACCAATATACAGCATTAATTCTAAGATGGAAGGTAAGGGTTATTTTCTTTTTAAGCTAAAAGGGGTTTTCCCACAGTGGTGAGATCCTCCAGAAACTCCTCTTTGTGGATGATAATTGAACCAAAGTCTTGAAACAGAACACTGCCTTCTCAATCTGTTGACAGCATTTACAACATGATTCATTTCTGCTTCCTTTCCCGAGTGCTAGCTTATCAGTCATTAGAAGGTACTGAAGTTAGGTGATAATTATAATATAGTGGAACTTCACACATGGCTGGGAGGGTCCAAGACTATTGGTTTATGATCTGAGAGCTTATAAAGCCTGCTTATTCCTCAGAGTATATTTCTTCTAGAGTCCATCCCCCCAAACACTGAAATCTAGCATTTTTTTTTTGCTTTCTCTTGATTTTTGCTCTGCCTCTCCCACTGGCTTAAATTCTTTCTTGTTTGGTGTAGATGTAATCTCTACTAGCCCTTTCCCTTCCTGGGACCTGAAAGAAAAGGAAAAAGATCTTGGTTCTGGGTAGTTTTAGGTATTCTTGACAAATCATAACTAATAGCTTCCTATGAGTATAATTTAAATTACTTTTATTTTTTCAATTCTGAAACTCATCTGCTGCCTATTTAATCTCATATCTGGGATTTTTTGGTTGTTTATTTTTATATATATGAGATTTTAATCACCTGGAAGAGCTTTGTATTATTTCAGTTCAAATTAAGGGACAGGCACTGGTGCTAGAGGGTAGCTAGGCAGCACAATAGACAAGCGTGCCAGGCCTGGAGTCAGGAAGATGAGTCTTCCTGAGTTTGAATCTGGCCCCAGACACTAACTGTGTGACACTGAGCAAGTCATTTCACCCTGTTTGCTTCAGTTTCTTCAACTGTCAAATCAGTTGGAGAAGGAAATGGCAAACCACTCCAGTATCTTTGTCAAGAAAACTGCACATGTAGTCATGAAGAGTTTGGCATGACTGAAAAACAACTGAACAATAGCTGCTGGGTATGAGAAAACAAAGACAAAAAGAAGATAGTTCCTGTGTTTAATTAAGTTTCATTCTCCTGGAACGATATAATATGTGTGCAACTAAATAAATACAAGCTATATTACAGAAAACAACAAAGCAATTTTAGGTGGGTGCTAATATCTAGGAGAACAGAAAAGTCCTTGAAGGGCGTTGGAGTTTCGATGTGGAGATGGAGAAGGAAAGAATTCCAGACTTGAAAGAGCCTATGTAAGGCATGAAGACCTCTTAGATGGAGTCCCATGTATGGGTAATATTGTGTAAGTCAATTTGGCTAGACCATAGAGTGCATAAAGGATATATATAGTCTTGATGGAAAATTAAGCTGGAACCAGACTGTGAAGATCTTTAAATACCCAAAAAGAGGAGTTTATATTTTATACTAGAAACAATGGGGGACCACTGGAACTTCTTGCAAATGGGGAGTGAAATAATTCGGCTTATGCTTTAGTAATTTAAATTTGGCAGCTGTGTGGAGGATGGATTAGTGAAAAGAGAGACTGGATGCAGAGAAAAATCAGTTAGGAGGCTATTATAATAATCTAGGCAAGGGATGATGAGATTCTGAAATAGATGGACAGATGGAAGATATGCTATAGAAGTAAAATGGATAAGATGGCAACTGAATATATATGCATGGGGTGGGTAAGAATGAAAAGTTGACTTGAAGTTGGGAAGTTGGGTGACTGGAAAAATGGTGATGCCCTCAACAAAAAGAGGCACATTAGGGAGGGAGATGAGAAGGGGGAAAGGTGATGAGCTCAATGTTGAGTTTGAGATGCTTATGAGAGGTCTAGGTAGAGGTATTCTAATAGATAGCTGTAGTACTGGAACTGGAGCTCAAGAAAAAAAGAAGAGTACCAGATATATAGAATTGGAGGTCATCTGCATAGATATTATAGTTAAACTTGTGAAAATTGATAAGAGAATTCTTGAGTCAGATCCAAATCTGGGAGATTTCATGGTCTTCTACTTCAAAATAATTATTCTGCATTTAGTATTTATATGTGAACAGTTTGGTTGTTGAATAAGGCAGAAAAAGAACTTTTGGACATGAAGAAAAACTAATTAATCCATGTGATAAGAGGCAAAGTTTTCACACTAAAATATGAGGAGAGACATGTATTGTTATGATAATTGGATGGAGAACTATTCCTGAAATGAATATACTGAAAAGATTTGAGAGCAGCGAAATGACAGTTTGCAGGGCATCATGTCACTAAGATAATTTACATGTAACAGTTTTTAGGGTTTTTAGAATTTGAAAGTTTGAAGTGGGTAAGTTAGGTCAAAGAGTGAGAATGGAGGCTGTGCTATGCCTGGTCTACAATATGAGGACTCTGGATTTATCAGGGGAACTGTTTGCATTGGTAGGGGCCCAATGGAGAGAGTCTTCATTTGGGATTTCTTGGATATCTAAAAGTCATAAGGAAAAAAGTCATCAGAGGGAAAAATGGAATTAAAAAAAAGTTTTCTGGTATATTTTTCATTTTGTTAGTCAGACAATTTCTGAGATACAATTTTGATTATATGAATATTTAAAGAGAAATATATTGGGATTTAATAATAGCCACAATTTATATTAATCACTAGCACTTATATTACTGTAGCATTTTAAAATTTTCAAAGAATTTTAAAAACATTACCTAATTTTATTCTTATGATAACTCTGTGAGGTAGGTGCTATTATTTTCTTCACTTGGCAGATGAGGAAACTGAAGTCCAGGATCACATAGCTAATAAATGTCTGAGACCAGATTTAAATTCAGGTCATTCTGACTCTAGGGCTAGTACTCTATCCACTATGTAACCCAGCCACCAACATGTTTTCTGGACTGTTCTATTAAATATGGAGGCTATTATACATAATCCCATTGTAACGTCTATAGGATTAATAGCCAACAATGGTAGTCCTCTTAATTAAGAGAATTTCACTTTACTGAAGAAATAAACATTGAGAGTATTTTATCATATATTATTGAAAATGTGGAGAAATGTGAGTATTACTTAAGAAATATGATGAGAAAGACAAAAGGATGTCCATTTTCTGTAAGTTAATTGAGGCCATTAGACTCTTCTACAATTCCTCATAGGATAGAGGTTTTAGGAAGTGATTGGAATCTGATTGCCAAAACTCTCACAGAGGATGAGAGACTATTTAATAGAGTTAAAATGATGTTAATTAAGGAGGAACATTTGGAGACAAATTGTTGGAATTAATTTGGAATAAAAAGCCATTTGAAATACTAGAAAGAATCATACATACCAATAGATTTCCCCCCTCCACGGAGTCCAATATATCATATTGGTACCATGTACCTGAGTTAGGACTTCTCTTAGGGAAAGGGTCCTGTCCCTCTGGTGATGAAACAGGGACATGAAGATAATAAATATAACTGAAACCTTACAATAGTGGCAGAAATTCAAAGTAGGGGAAATAAGTGGAGTGTTAGAATAAAGCCGCCATTTGGGATTGCGCATACTATAAAGACTACATCTTGAAATTACCTGGCAAGAACGCTTTCAGAGGCTAAAAAGAGAATTTGGTATTGCTGGTCATCCCAGCAAGCATATGTTAATTTCTTTCAATAAGTTATTTATCCAAATGATTATAACCCTTTTTTTTTGTATTTGCAACTCAAGTGGGCAGTTAACTTCAAAGACAGAGTGAGAAGAAAAAAACCTTTAGCAAAAACCTGAAGACAGATATGATTAGACTGAAACAAGTATGCTTGGGCATGATATACCTCCAAGAGCTAAAGATGTATTTAGTTCATCTTGATTTTGAACAAAAGCTACCAAATTTTGATAGAGTCTTAAAAATAAACCTTTTTGTGGAAATAGAATTTGAGAGATAATATATGTATAGCCCTTTAAAATTGTCAGTTCCAGGAGAGGGGAAGGAGACAACAAGAATCAGATAACCATGGAAAAAATAAAATAGAAAAATAAAAAAGAAACCATTTTGAACATTATTTCCCAATCACAAGCAAAAAAATAAAACAAATGATTTGGCTTGTGAAAATCCAGTTTTATCTAGCTTCAAAATATCAACTTGTGACTGTTATGGACATTATACAGTGAGAATAATGGACTAATCACCAACAGCAATGCATACATGGATTTGCAGAACTACCTTTTATTATAACTGTTGATTGGATGGACATAAGATTAATATATAAAAAATACTGTTACTTCTGGCATCAGAAACACACACACACACACACACACACACACACACACACACACACACACACACCTGTTTCTACAACAAATCCTGGCCAGAGATCTAAGAGAAATAAAGAACTGAAATATTCGTTCACATAATTCAAACACAAAACTTTCCATTCTTTCTATTATGTAATCCTCTCTCCCCCCATTGCTTTATGTTGTATCTAACTCTTTGTGACTGCTTTTGGGATTTTCTTGGCAAAGATCCTGGTTTTTCATTTCCTTCTCCAACTTATTTTACAGATAAAGAAACCAAGGCAAAAGGGTTAAGGGAATTACCTAGGGCCACTCAGCTATTAGGGGTCAGGTGCTGGATTTGAATTCACAAAGATGGGTCTTCCTGATTCCAGGCTCAGTGCTTTATCCACTGTGCTGCCTAGGGGTGCCATTTTGCTTTGTACTCTCTTTTTTGAGAGGTGTATGGATATTTATGCACTTGTCTCTATACTGTTTATCTAAAGTAGAATGTAAGTTCCTTTTGGATTAGTAACTAATACCCTTTTAAAAGTTAGGTATCCACACTGCCTAGACTAGTATCTGATATATAGCAGATGTTTGACAAATTTTTATCAGACTTAGTTGATTTAAGATTGAACTTTTATATATGTTTTTAAATTTATTAAAATTTAAACAAATTTGTTTTTAAATGTAATACATTAAAATTTAATAAAGGAGGAACAAAATTGCTGTTTGTCTCCTTTACTTTTTTCTGTATTAAAAAAATACTCAAAAAACTCTTGTGAATATTGTTAACTGGAAAAGAAATCACAGAACTATTGAATAGTCAGAAAAACCACTCTTTAATTAAGGAACGGGGTTTA
Organism: Monodelphis domestica; assembly: GCF_027887165.1. Lineage (NCBI taxonomy): Eukaryota > Metazoa > Chordata > Mammalia > Didelphimorphia > Didelphidae > Monodelphis > Monodelphis domestica. Next base: position 385,817,364 of record NC_077228.1, read on the forward strand.
GTGCTTTCCTCAAGGCCTCCACACAGAGCTGCACACTACACACCCATGCAGTCCCAAGACCCTGGTTGCTCTGGTCACTGACCCTAGGAAGAGCCAACAGCGCTAGATTGATAACTCCAAGGAACAAAATAATTTGATGGACCTATATACCATTTGGGGGATCCAGGTAGAGGGAAAGATGATTGACATTACCATAGCTACAAGGATATGGGAGTGCTCAAACTATACTGACAGGATACAATCAAGCTTGAGAAGGGGCTGCTTATAATGGATACTAAAAGAATGGTCCTGCCCAGGTGTGGGTCTTCTTGGGAAAAGATCTCTGATACAATGGGGAAAACTACCTAAGAGAAAATGAGTACTTAGCATTTGCTTAGCCCCATCTAATAGGGATTGTCATTTACCTTAGGGTCCATTATTCAGTCTGAAATTGAACAAGTGCAAACTTTGGAGTCTCTAACTTATAAGGTAGTCCTAAAACTTGGGGTTCATCACATATTACTAGGCTCCAAGTTGGGGGTTTCTAGATTCCACATTGATAATATCATATCCATTAACCCCCCTACTCCAATAGAAAACAACCAAATATATCCAAACAAAACAAATCAACACATTGGCTTCATCTAAGAGTGTATATCTCACTCTGTATCTCTAGCCTAGAGGTATGTTTCATGAAAACTGTTTTGAGGTCTCAGTTATTTGATGCTCTGATCTGATCTGAGGCCTTTCAAAGGTATGTTTTCATTTTATTATTGTTTTCATCAAGTAAGTTGTATTTTGGTTCTTCTCATTTGACTTTGCATCAGTTCATGTCTACTCATGTTTCTTCTTAAGGTCCAATAATATATTTCATTCATATACCATAATTTATTCAGCCAATCTTCAAATGATAGGCAATTATTTTGTTTCCTGTGTGTTGCTATATCAAGTGGAACTCCAGAGTTACTTTAAATGTTCACTTCTCTTATTAATTGGAACATATTCTTAAACTATCTATTGGAGAATGGTTCTTGTTCTTTATCTTGGGTATTAGACCTTATATCAGTTAAATAGACTTTAGCAGCTTTTTTCTCCAGTTAATTATTCTCCTTCTAATACTTATTTCTTTGATAAAGAAGGAAGTGAAAACCAAATCAATGCATATTTCTTGAATGTCTGTTATTTGCAAGACTCTATGTGAAGAATGCAAGGAATATATTCCCTCTCCCACTCTCCTTCTCTTTCTCCCACTCTCCACTTCTATCTCCCTCTCTCCCTCCCTCATTCCCTCCTCTATTCTTCCTCTCCTTCTCTCTTCTCCCATTCCCCCTTCCCAAATGTACCAGTCACTTTACAATCTTCAAATTGTCTCTGATTTTCTAGCTATCTTCCTTTTTTAATATGTTAAAAGAATTTTCTTAGGTCCCTTGGAAGGAAAGCCTTGATTTATTTTTGTTTACTTGTTTGCTGCCTTGCACCTGACCCCCCTAGACCCTTCATAAGCCTTTGCTCTCCTCCCCTAGGCTCTAATTTCTTTTTTTGGAAAGATGCCTTTTTCTATAATAGTTGTTCTTTTTATTTTTTTTAACTTTGCCAGTTAGGTATGCAAAGCTATTCCTTGCTTACCACCCCCTTTTCTTCCTTTCCCTCAAGGCCTGGCTTTTTTCATTGGAACATATTTATTATGAGCTCCTAGTAAGGTTATTTTAAAATAGTCTTCGGGCTTTTTCCAGGTGGTTTATTCATTAAACTATTTCTTCCATTTCCTCCAATAATGCCTGCAGTTTTTCATGGTTTTCTTTCCTAAAACTGAATAACTGTGTGATAAATCTCTTTAACTTTCCTGCCAAAATGTTGAACTTAATTGTGTTGTGATCATTTCTGCCTAGTGGTTTCCCCATATTCCCCTGCTTCCTGCTTCAGTTTCTGTCTGTTTCTCAGAATCACATCCTGTCAATTTCTTTTCCTTGTGGATTTTAAAAGCTACCAGCTCTAAGAACCAATTGTTGGTCATGGTTCCAAATCATAGCTTTTACGTGCTATGAAGTAACAAACTCGGTGTCAATTATGAAAGTCTCTGTTGTTGCTACCTGGCCTAATATCATAGCTTCTTCAATCTCATTTAACTTTTCTACCTAAGTTTCATTATCCTGGCCAGGTGGCATCAATCTACTATTATAGTTGTATTATTTGCTTGAAATTTCTCTGGACAAAGATTTCAAATTACTTCTGGTCAATATGATTTTTGCACTGTTTATATTACCAATAATGACTTGGAATAAGGAATGGAATTCACATTTAGTTGAATTTGACAAGAATTTGTTAAACAACTATTCTGAGCAAAATACTATGTGCTAAGCAGTAAAAATACAGAACTAAACCAGCCCTTGCTGACATTCAACTGGAAAATGTTTGGGGGCGGTAGGGAAAGGAGATGGGCTGGTTACATACTAAGAGTAGGAGATAATGGATGGATAACCTGAGTCCTACACTGCTTCCCATTAATGTAAAAAGATCTAGAGAAAGATCTCCAACATGTAGGTTGGACCCCTTGTTGAAGATTTATGGGAAAACACAGATAACTTTCACACAGGTTAAAATGTAGAAGGCTTGTGTGCTTTTGGAAAGAGTACCAGTATAAGTAAAAGTACAAATCCATTGAAGTGCTCAAATTCATTTTATGTTATCCCTCAGATACAATGTGCTGGTTCACTCTCATGTAGATATAGGTGACACAGTCAACAGAGTGCTGGACTTGGAGTCAGGAACTTCAGAGATCAAATCTAGATTTAGATACATTTTATCTGTGACTCTGGGCAAGTCATTTGACCTCTCTGTCTTTCAGTTTTCTCATCTGTAAAATGGGAATAATAATAGTACTCAGGTTGTTGTGAGGATAAAATGATATGATAAATGTAAAATAATTTGCAAACCTTTTAAGGAGAACCAATGGATCTTGGGATGGATGAATGAATATTTTTAAAAATTGATAAATAAATCATATCTTAAGAAGAGGTAACTTGGTAATGATAATCCATTAGTACTGGGAAACAATAGAATGTTTTCTTAAAAAAAAGAAGTTATTCCAATAAATAATCTTGAAAATACCTCTTACACTCAACAGTTTATCATTGTCAAGTGGGTTTTTGGAAATATCAATGTGTATGGATGTGTTTATGTGTCAATTCAATTATTATCATTTCACAATACAACATAACAATCCTGCTCACTGTGAAAGAATATCATGTCTTAGCTGTGAAATTTGAGACACAAGTCAGAAAAGGAGGGAGGTCAGGAGTACAGTGTCAAAATTTGACAGTCTTTATCATTTCCATTTTGTTTTTCCCACTTATCCCTGAGGGATGACACATATCTTAAGGAAAAAAATAGATAAAACAATATTTCAAAAAATTTTCCTTTGAGTTTAGGTTAAGTGAAATTTTTCAATATATTATGCTCATAGTTTTAAGGAACTTTGCACCTTCCTTCCTCTTAACCATAGACAGAACAAACTGCTAATGCATAAAATAATATTCTCTGTATTATCTTCTCCAACATTAAGCAAAACAGTTATTGAGCCATTGTCTTTAGTGACCAATTCTAATTCTGTACCAGTTATTTTGGGAATCATGTGTCTTAACTGTATAAACTGGGCAGGGGAGGAAATAACTTTATTCAAAGTAGCCTAGAAAATAGCCTCCAGTGCTTCTCCTAAAATACAATATTTGTTTTCAAGAGAGACTTTCTGTTTGTTAACTCATATACTTCTGTTAGGAATGCAGAGCACGAAGTCATAAATATTCAGTGGTTGGAAAATAATTTTGCATTGGTATGTCACTGTAGATCTCTAAAATATCAATTCTATAGCTTGCCTATTCAAAATCTAACCATTAAGTAGTTCAATCAGGGGATCAATTATTTCAGAAAAAAAGTCAAAACAAAATCTAGTCAATTTCTTTAAAAACTAATATTACTTGTGACATTTTTTTAATTGTTGATTTCATCATTGTTGTCACAGGGTAAGTGAAGGAGTGGAATTAAAGACAGGTTCTGTCAAAGAGATCCTGCTGCCATTCCACTTTGATGTCCCTTACCTTAAAGGTCTTCAATTCTCATTTCTAGTGGTCGAGAGCTGTATTATATGACTCTTCATAGGTTTGGGGGCTCAGAGAGTAGGTCTGAGCTGAAATACAGAGTAATGATCATCAGATAAACATAGATATTTGACCCAATTCAAGATAATACAAGGTAATTTCCAGAGGGAGAGAGTATTCCTAACTGGGGGTATCAGGAAAGGCATCTTTATAGGAGGTAGTACCTGAGCTGTGGCTTTAAAGAAGCTAGAACTTCTTATATAAAAAAGCATGGAGGAGGGAGATGGAATGTCATGTATTAGGGACATCTAGGAGGCTAGTTTTACTGGATTAGAGTACATGAAAGGGAGTAGTATGAAATAAATCTAGAGAGTTAGGTGGGAGCCATATAGTAGAGTCACTTCACCCCAATCTTCTAGCCCTTACCATTCTCTTGCCTGGAAACTAATACTTAGTATGGATTCCAAGACAGAAGATAAGAGTTTAAAAATATTAGTCTGTCAACTGTGTGAATGGATTAGAGAGAAAAGAGACAAGAGATAGAGAATCAAGTAGAAAAGTATGCAAAAGAGTGAAGGGGGGACCTGAAGCTGGGTAGCAGCTGTGGGAATAGTGAGAAAGAGAAGGTTATGAGAGATATTGTAAAGGTAGAATTGACCAAGGTTAATATTATAGTAGCAGCTGGTGGTACAGTGGAGAGAATGCTGGACCCGGATTCATGAATTTCTGAGTTCAAATCTGGTGACATTAGCTTTTGATCCTGGGCAAGTCACTTAACCTCTGTCTTCCCGTTTCCTCTATTGTAAAATGAGGTAATAATAGAATCTATTTTGCATGGTTGTTGTGAGGATCAAATTAGATAGTATTTTTGTAATACTACTAATAAATATTTAATATGGTACCTGGTACAACATAATATACATTTATAATTTAGGACATATAAATGCTTTATTCTATTCCTTTTTCTTCTCATTTTTAACAACTAATTGGATATAGGGGGTAGGGAGGAGAAGACAGAATCAAGGGTGACTGTACCGTTACATATTTTGGTGACTGTAAGAATGGTATTGCCATCAGTAGAAATGGGAAGCCTTGGGAGAAGGTTGTATTTGAAAGAAAAGATAGTGCATTGCCAACACAGGGAGAGAGATTTAGACCTGGAGCCCAAGTCAGATCAACAAGCATTTATTAAGCGTGTACTATGTGTCAGGCATTGTGTTAATAAGCACAAGAAGAATAGAAGGAAAAAGACAGATCTGGTCTTCAAGGAGCTTATATTCTAATGGGGGAGATAACAGCTGAAAGGAAACTGAAAAATTTATTAGAGAAGTGCCCCTGAGGAGGCATGCTGGAGAAAGAAGTCTGGAGAGTCAGGAAGCTGAACCCAGAGAGAAATGAAGGAGTTAAGTTTTCTGGCCTGGAAACCTTTCCTTAAAATGGAAGAGGAAAAGGCTGAAGGGTGCAGGGATCTTCAAGGGTGAAAAAGTGGCTGAAACATAATAGCAAAGAAAGATTCCAGGGGAAGGACCTTAGAAGTCATCAAGACCAACCTTTTCATTTTTACAGATTAGGAGACTGAAACTCTCAGAGATTAAGGGATTTATCAAGTGTCATATGGTCTGTAAATGTCTGTAATACAATTCAAATTCATATCTTCCTGATGAGTTCAATGCTGCTGATTTTGAAATTCATTTGGGAATCCAAATAGAGATGTCCCAGAAAACAGTGGATCATATGAGACTGGAATTTAGGATTAAGATTAGAGCTGAACATATAAATCTGGGCATTTTCTATATAAATATGGCAGTTGGGGTAACTAGATGGCTCAGTGTTTGGAGAGCCTAGTCTAGAGATGGGAGGTCTGGGTTCAAATAGGATCTCAAACTCTTCCTAGCTGGGTCATCCTGGTTAAGTCACTTAACTCCTATTATCTAGTCCTTTATTATTCTTATGCCCTGAAACCAACACACAGTATTAATTCTAAGCAGAAGGTAAGGGTTTTTTAAAAAAGATGGTAATTGAACCTATGAAAACTGATTAGAACATAAGGGAGAGAGTATATAGAGAGAAGTGAACAGCACTCAAGTTAGGGCTTGAAGGAAACTCACATTTAGTGTAGGAAAAGATGGCAGTTCCATAAAAGAGATTGAGAAATAGTGAGAAAGGTAGAATAAGACCTGGAAAAGAGCAATGTCAAGGATGCTAAAAGTAGAGAGAGTATTTAGGAGAAGAAATTGACCAACAGTATCAAAAACTGAAGAGAGGTCAAGAAGGACAAGGACTGAGAAAAGAATATTGTATTCTAGATGTAAAAAAAAAGGCTTTGGTAACCTTAGCTAGAGCAGTTTCATTAAAGTAAGCCAGAAGCCATATAGAGAAGTGAATGAGAGGTAAGAAAATGGAGGCAAATAGTATAGATAATCCCTTTGACACATTTGCCAAAGAAAAGAAGAGATTTAAAGCAATCTTAAATAGCAGGGCCAGTTAAAGATCCTTCCTTCCTTCCTTCCTTCCTTCCTTCCTTCCTTCCTTCCTTCCTTCCTTCCTTCCTTCCTTCCTTCCTTCCTTCCTTCCTTCCTTCCTTCCTTCCTTCCTTCCTTCCTTCCTTCCTTCCTTCCTTCCTTCCTTCCTTCCTTCCTTCCTTCCTTCCTTCCTTCCTTCCTTCCTTCCTTCCTTCCTTCCTTCCTTCCTTCCTTCCTTCCTTCCTTCCTTCCTTCCTTCCTTCCTTCCTTCCTTCCTTCTGTTAAGGTCCAGGATTTCACCCACCACCATGGAAGTCCACGAACAATGCAAACTGGCAGAGAAAGGCCATTTATTGAACTGATACGCGCATCAGTGGGAACCTCTATCATCAGAGTTCCGAGTTGCTTCTGACAGGCTGGGCTTTTTATACTTTTCTGTAGGTACCTTACCATCCTTGGAATTTTGCCTGCACGTGTGGCCCTTATCTGCTTCCTACTATTCTTGGAGCTTTGACAATTCTTTATTGTTGGGGTCCCCCTGGCCTGTTGTTTGACATATTTGTTGGGGTCCTCCTGGCCTTTATCTGGTACCTACTGCAGCTGGAGGTTTGGCATATTTACAGTTCTGATAAGTTTCTCAAGGCTGACCAGCTCATTAGGCCTTCCTGCTAGGATTTGGTATATTTACGGTTCTGACAGGTCAGCTCGTTAGGCCCTCAAGTTTGGCCATTTTCCGGCCTCCCTCACTTCCTTCCTTCCTTCCTTCCTTCCTTCCTTCCTTCCTTCCTTCCTTCCTTCCTTCCTTCCTTCCTTCCTTCCTTCCTTCCTTCCTTCCTTCCTTCCTTCCTTCCTTCCTTCCTTCCTTCCTTCCTTCCTTCCTTCCTTCCTTCCTTCCTTCTCACCCTCCCTCTTTCTCTGTCTTCCTCTCTTTCTTTCTCTCTCTCTCTTTCCCTCTTTCCCCCTTCTCTCTTCTTTCTTTCTTTCTTTCTTTCTTTCTTTCTTTCTTTCTTTCTTTCTTTCTTTCTTTCTTTCTTTCTTTCTTTCTTTCTTTCTTTCTTTCTTTCTTTCTTTCTTTCTTTCTTTCTTTCTTTCTTTCTTTCTCTCCTTCTCTCCTTCTCTCCTTCTCTCCTTCTCTCCTTCTCTCCTTCTCTCCTTCTCTCCTTCTCTCCTTCTCTCCTTCTCTCCTTCTCTCCTTCTCTCCTTCTCTCTCCTTCTCTCTCCTTCTCTCTCCTTCTCTCTCCTTCTCTCCTTCTCTCTCCTTCTCTCTCCTTCTCTCTCCTTCTCTCTCCTTCTCTCTCCTTCTCTCTCCTTCTCTCTCCTTCTCTCTCCTTCTCTCTCCTTCTCTCTCCTTCTCTCTCCTTCTCTCTCCTTCTCTCCCTCTCTCCCTCTCTCCCTCTTTCCTTCTCCCCCCCCCTCTCTCTTTCTTTCGATGGAGAGACTTCAGCATGTATGTAGATATTGATTAAAGAGCTGGTGAATAATAAGAAATGAATGTTCAGAAAACGGGAGAGAATGATGGAAGAGGCAAGCATTTAAATGAAATAGAATGAAATATCATACAAGTGGAATAGAGGTGGAAGGAGGTTTTAACTTTGGCAAGGAGAAAGCTCACTTCATAAGAAACTAGAGGTAAGAGGATGATGAAGCGGGGTTTTCACAAATTGAATAAAGGACAAGAGAGAGAGAGCTCATCAATAAATATCCTCTATTTTCTCAATAAGGCAGAAGGTGAGGTCCTCTGAAGAGAGGAGAGGTGTGAGGAATGAAGAGAATGGGAATGATTGCTATGGAGTGTGAGAGAAAATCAGGAAAGAATGAGTATTACTGTGTAGTAGTGAAAGCCCAGTGGAAATAAGATAACAGATTCATAACAAAAGTAGTCAGCATAATTATATAACTTTATCTAGAATGTGAGTAGAAATGGAGAAAGTAGATAATGGGAGAGGCATGGAGTTTGGATCTAGCAAAGAATACCTAGTGAGAGGACAAATCAAGGACAAGAATGAGTCAATTAAGTCAAGACTATGAAGGGAACAAGAAAGAGATAGTGGAAAAAGTGAATTATGGATGGAAGGGGGAAAGGGAGGGAAATAAAGATCCATTCATCACCTAAAACTGTGCTAAATGCTTTACAAATATTATCTCATTTTATTCTCACAACAGCCCTGTGAGGTAGGTGTTATTATCATTCCCATTTTACAGTTGAGGAAATGAGGTAAAGTGAGGTTAAGTAACTTGCCCAGTGTACAAAGTTTAGTAGGTATCTAAGATCAGATTTGATTTTAGACTTCGTGATTCAAGGTCCACTGCTATATCCCCTGCATCTCTTTGCTGCAGCTGGAACTGGTGGTAATGCTAAAGAATATTTTTAGGGGGCATGAAGCCGAAAGAGAGATCCTGGAAGGAAGTAGCAGGTAGGTGAGATGGCAATAAGGGAAGGAAGGTTCTAGAAGATGAGATGCATGGTGACAAATCCTATAGGGTGATTTCTATAGACCCTCAGGCAAGTTGGGAAGACAGGAGAGAGAAATTATTTGTTACATGGGGCAAGACCCCTCTCACCTCACTCTAGTTATGTATCTGCCCATAATTAAAGTCTTCTTCCCTCTTCTTCCTTCCATCCTAGGTGCTCTGAGGCTCAGGATCTGAGATGGCTTAGATTTAATTTTTCACTTTGTAACTAATAGTTTTTGTAATTTAAAGGTAAACTATGTGTGTATGATTTCTCAATCTGGAATATCTTCTAGAGCTCACTGGGAATAGGGAAGTCAAGGGGAGGGGTAGGCTAAGTGTTAAATTGAGTAAGCCAACCAAGTGCTGCATTGTTTTGGCCCTCATTCAAAGAGAAAGAAAGTTAGTTTTCAAAACTGTTTTTATTGGTACACTCCATGGAGAAGGGCCAAGGAAGGGCATTGAAGCAATGCAGATTATTTTCTGGGAAGACAGAAAATTGGCAAAGCTATTGGGTCTTGGCTAGAAAAAACTTTGCATGGTTGCTGGGTCAGAAGGCACATGAGCATCTTTCTATGCTGATTAAGAAAAATCACCCTGTCAGGAGCCTCGAATTTTGTTTGATTGTGGCTGACATTAGCAGCTTTCCAGGAGGCCATATTGAAGATTGCAACCACTTTCCTTCCAAACATTTTTTTTATAATGCATTAGGTAGAAATTTCAGCTGCCAGCATGTAGTGTTCCATCTGGATCCAAGCAACAGAATAGCTCAGATTGGGATATAGCATCATCACTGTGCGATCTAGGTCTTTAATCGTTCACTATCCCAGATTTGTAAGGACTTTCCACAAATCATCATAAAAACCCTGCTATCCTTGAAATGAAGTTATACCTCAACTTTAGAATGACTGAAAAAAGAGTGTAAAAATAGGACTGTTCAATGAAGGTAATGTATCAAGTCCCCATTACTTACTGAGTCACAGGGGAAGGGGAATTCCCAGGCTTTGCCACACAGAGCTCTTGGGACCCCATTACTGGGCCCACCATGACTTAGATGCTCCATCCACTTCTTTCTCTTTTGCCTTTTCTCTATAAACTCAGCACATTAAGGATGCAAATTTTTGTTCTTGTTTTCTCATAAAATCTCCTAATGAGTCAAGTAACCTTCTGCTGTATAGATTTTATTGGAAAAAATGGACAGAATTATGCAGATATGCACTGCTGGCTGAGTCTTGACTTTGCCACCTTCAGAGAATTAACTTGATTCAATTCAAGACAGAAAGAAGTCTCTGGGAAACAATGAGATGAAAATGATGTTAATCAGATTGATTTATGCAAAGTATGTCAGAGAGCTGAATAGATCTGGATTATGCAAACCAGAAGCAACATACATCACAGTCAAGGCCACCAAAAATCTTAATTAAAATTGTTTTATATTCCAAAACACAACCCCAACAATAAGCTATAACAATGCTGTTAACAGTGCAGCAACTACCTAAATATTTTAAAAGGGCAAGAGCAATGAAGAAAAACCAGTAATTCTTGGCTTTGCCAATTACCAAAGCTGACAAAAGGCTGAACTTTTTTTGACATATTTTCTTTTTTGTATTCTACAAGATGTCTTAAATGCTCAGATACTAAAACTATAACCTTTCTTGTTTTAATACAATTTCTTTAGCCGAGGAACAGGTTGGATTTAGTAAGAGAGCAATTTATCTAAAAATAGAAACATGTTTTCTTCCAAATAGCACAATTGTATGATTTTTAGTTTAGGACTACACACAAATATTTGTGTTGGCTGTCACATCTATGATTTAATTAATGTAAGGTATTCCCAGTGTGGAAAATCCCTACTGCAAACCAACTATTGGTGTAATTTACAGTTTTTTAATTAAAATTATTCATTTATTTTAAACATTCAGTTCTTTTAAATTTTGAGTTCTAAATTCTCTCCCTTTTTCCCACCCTTCCTCCACCCAAGTGATAGGATATCAATTACTTATACAAGTGAAATAATGCACAACATTTCTATTTTAGCCATGTTGCAAAAAAAGTAAAGTGAGAACATTATACTTTAATTTGCACTCAGAATTCATCAGTTCTCTCTATGGAGGAGGATAGCATTTTTTCATCATGAGTCATTTGGAATTGTCTTGGATCATTGTAAAATTGGATCATTGTTCCTCGGCTAAAGAAATTGTATTAAAACAATCAGAGTAGCCAAGTCTTTCACAGTTGATCCTCATTACAATATTGCTATTACTTTGCACAATGATATCCCATTTCTTCTTGTTTCACTTTGAATCAGTCTTGAAATTTTTAAAAGCTATTTCTTATAACAATAGTACTCCATTACAATCAAATTTAGTCATTACTCAATTGATGAAAATTCCCTCAAATTCTTTTCCACCTCAAATAGAGCAGCTACAAATATTTTTGTATATATAGGTTCTTTTACCTTCTCTTTGATATTGTTGAGGTACAGCCCTAACAGTTGTATTATTGGGTCAAAGGGTATGCAATATTTTATAGTCCTCTGAACCTAATGGTTCATTATTATATCTATTTTTCCTCATCTCTTTTAACATTTGCATTTCTGATAATTGTGAAGTGGTACCTCAGAATTGTTTTAATTTGCATTTCCTTAATTAATAGTGATTTAGAGTCTTCTTAAATGACTATAAATAGCTTTTTATTTCTTCTAAAAACTACCTGTTCATATCTTTTAAGTATTTATTTATTGGGGATGCCTCTTATTTTTAAAGTTTGTCTCAGTTCCCTATGTATTTGAGAAATAAGGCCTTTAACAGAGAAACTTGCTTTAAATTTTTTTTGTTGTTACTACATTTTAGGAAATAATAGCAAAATATAGTTTCCCTGATTCTCTCTTTTAATTAATCCTATTTTTGCTTTTGTTTTGTCTGAGATCATGATTACCATCTCTGCCTTTTTTACTTCAGTTGAAGCACAATAGATTCTGCTCCAGTCATTTATTTTAACTCTCTGTATATCTTTCTGTTTCTAGTGTTTTTCTTGTAAACAACACATTGTTGGATTCTAGTTTTTAATCCATTCTGCTATTAAAAGCTTCCATTTTATGGGTAAGCTCATCCATTCACAGTTATGATTACTATGTATTTCTTTCATCCTGTTTTCTTCTGTTTATCATTTTCTTCCCCTTTTTATACTGTTCCTCTTCAAAGTCTATTTGTTTTGACCATTGTCTCCCCCATCACCATATCTCTTATCCCCTTCCTCTCTTATTTCCCTATTGGATTCAAAGATAGATTTCTGTATCCAATTAAGTTTATATTTCCCTCTTTGAACCAATTCTAATGAGAGTGAAATTCAAGCATTATCCATCACCACCACTCCATTTTACTTTCCACTATAAACATTCTTTCCTGCAAGCTTCTTTTATGTGAGAAAATTTTTCTCTATTCACCCTCTCCCTTCTGTCTTCTTCTAGGGTGTCCCTCTTTCTCACCCCTTCATTTTTTTGTTTATGAAAATTTCCCCAACATAATTGGCTCTCATTCATGTCCTCTGTCTAGGTAGACTCCTTCTAACTGCTCTAATGATGATAAAGTTCCTAGGAGTTACATGTGTCATCTTTTTATATAGGAATGTGAACATTTTAACTTTATTGAGTCTCTTATGATTATTTGTTCATGTTTACCTTTTTATACTTCACATCAGTCTTGTGTCTGAATGTCAAATTTTCTATTCAGCTCTGATTTTTTATCAGGAATGCTTGAAAATCCTCTGTTTCATGTGTCAAGGCAGAATTTAAAGTCTTCTTTACTTTGAGGCCAGTTCTCTATCAAATGGTGGTTTCCTCCATAATTACAAACAAGGGTGACCCATCTGTCATTGTCTAGCCCCTCCAGACATCATATAAATTGACTTTGCATATTAAGATTTTTAGATATCAACTCAACAAAATTTTTTAGGCATATAAAGTTAAGTGTCTTTTCCAGGGTCATACAGCTAGTAAATATCTGAGACCAGATTTGAACTTAGAGAGAGGAAGAAGTGAATTCAATAATTTAAAAAAATGTTTATTATGTGCAAGGCATTGTGCTTGGTGTTGGGCATTTAAAGAGAAACTAGGTACTATTTCTTATCTCAAAGAGCTTATAGATTGTCAGGTATACAGATCATTATAATTGAAAAGATAAGATCCAAGTTTTGAAATAATAAGAAAGGTTCCAACAGAGTACTGGAATTAGCTGAACCTCAAAAGATTTCAGCAAGCAGATTGGGGTAGGAGGTAGTTCCTAGGGAACATCAGAAGCAAGGACATGAAGTTGAAGAAATGTGAGTTCATCCTGGATCTGGTTAGTTGTCCAGTGTGGCCAAGTATAAAAGTACATGAGAGGAAATTGTTTGAAATATAACTGTAAAGATGGATTAGCATCACATAATAGCAGGGCTAGGTTGCCAGACTGAGCTGTTTGGACTTTGTTCACTAGACCATGAGTAGTCATTTAAGGTTTATGAGCATGAGCGGTGATGAGCTTCTAGCTAAGGCTTAGGAAGATTCATCTGAGCAGCCCAGAGTATGGGAAAAGAGGATCAAGAATGCAGACAATGAGACATGTTAGGAGGCCAACATTATGAGATAAGGACATGGTCTAGGATTATTTCCTAGAAATGGTAAGGAGGTAATTGAACGGTACATTGAATAAGAATGGTAATTGAAAGGATTTTGGAGCTAGGACAAGCAGGATTTCCATGTATGTGAGATGAAAGAAAGGATGAAGCAGAAAATGAATGTGGGATTATGAACATGGGTAATTGGAGATCAGTGGTGACATTAACCAAAAAGTAAGGAAATCAGGAAGGTGAACATGTGCTTGGTAAGATAATGATGAATCTAGCTTCATATATATCTGTCAGAATATAGGTTGACAGAGAGCCAAGAGGACTTTTAAGAGTAGAGAGGTCAAGGCCACCATGATGATTCCCAAATAAAAGAAGCTTAGGGAGATCAGGAAAAGAGCACATCTAATTGTTCAGTGGTCCACCTCGGTAGTGACTCATTCCCACAGTGGCTATCCTGCTTCACCAAGATTCTGACACAGGCTTTGTTTGGTTACTGATTTTTGTCTTTTCAGGTAAATCAGCTTTGCTAAGCATCTAAATTTTATCTAGCTTTGTTATTTGGTCACTTTGTCTGCATGGATCTGATACTCTGTTCCTCTATACTCAGATTCAGTAGATCACAATAACAACTCAAAGATGGGGACAATCTTTTGCTCTTTACAACCGTAGCATTTTGCAGCCTGTATCAATTTTTAAAATCTCTTTCCTTTTAGAAACCTGGCTCCAAAGAACAATTGAGTTTTAAGTACTCAAGGGACATTTTGGTGGCATATTTTGGTAATGTGAAGTTGGGACTGAGAAATGAGTAGAAAATCAAGTCTGAACTAAAAAAGAAAAAAAATGGTATTCAGGATATAGATAGGCAAGTCATCAAAATTCTGAACACTCAAGAACACACATTGTATATTGATAGGTCTTTTTCTATGGGCCAGTGCAAGAGCAGAAAGAAAGTACATGTTTCCATTGTGACTCTTAGAGCAATTCAGGGAGAAAGTTATTGCCCCCATTAAAGCCAACTTCATTTGGTCCAAAGCCCAGTAAGTCCCTGGATTTGGTGGTGGCAGTGGATGCTGAGAGCTAAAGCAACTTTTAATATCAGACAGTATGGCCCAGGAGTTCAAAGTAATAGCCAGCTTCAGACCCTTGACCATGCTTCACTCCAATTTTATGCCTTCCATATTCCCTTGCAATATGCATCAGTTATGCCTAGTTCTGCTCTTTGAGGGAAAGAATAGTATTAATCCTTCTTCTACATAGTAGTCTTTCAAATAAGGCTTCTCTTTAGCAGGCAAAACATTCCTAGTGCCTTCAAGAAATCCTTGAATGACATATAAAGTCTCATGCCTCCCTTTGATGCTTTCAAGCTTGTTCTTCCTAATAAGTAGCAATTTGGTCAGAATACAATCTTCCAGATACAGTCTAACCACGACAAAATATAGCAAGAATATTCCCTCTATGTTCTAGATTCTACTTCTCTTAATATGGCATCAGATTATACTAGCTTTTATGAGTGCCACATTTATTGATGGATATTGAGCTTACAGTCTTCTAAAATAATAACAGCTAACATTTATATAGTGCTTACTAGGTACCATACACTGTGCTAGGTGCTTTAAAATGATCTTGTTTGATCCTCTTAACTACTCTGATAAATAGGTGTTATTTTTATCACCATTTTATAGATAAGGAAATTAAGGGAAGCAGAAGTTTTTTTTTCAGGGTCACATAATTAAGTGTCTGAAGCTGGATTTGAATTCAGATCTTCTTGACATCAAACCCAGTTTTCTATCCACTGTCCTGCTCAACTGCCCCAAGATCCTTTTAGATGAACCGTTTTTTGGCTACAGCTCCCCTATCTTGTACTTGTGTTATTAATTTCTTGGACCCAAGTATAGGATTTTACATTTATATTGATTGAATTGCATCCTCTTAGAATCTTTCCATTATTCTAGTCAATTCAAATCCTTTTTTGGAACTTGATTCTATTAGTCAATATGCTAGCTATCACTCTTACCTTTATTCATCTAAAAATTTAACAAGCAGGGCCATATGCCTTTATCCAAGCCATTGATTTAAGTCATTTGGCTAACCAATGATGAAACCTTCTCCAACTAAATGGAGCTCTGGTATTTCTCTGAAGTTATCTTTCTAAAGAGTGGAAAGGATGGTGGGGATGGAAAATGGGGAGCAAGGGAAGGGACAGGCATTTACTAAGCAATTACTATATGCAAGGTACCATGCTAAATGCTTTATAAAATGATCTAATTTGATCTAAAAGATCAAATATCTCATTTGTTGTAAAAATATAAAAAAGGTGTGTGTCTGTCTGTTTGTCTGTCTGTGTGTTCCAGTTTCCCATTGTAGAATAGTATAGAAACATTTCAATGAGTTAATCATATCCTATAGTCCATGGTTCCATGTAGGTGATGACTACCATATACTTATTTGAACATTTTTCTGACTCATTCTCAGGAAGATGTTGAAAACCATGGTGGAACATAGATCACTAGAAAGGGGAAAGCAATTTAGCCCTAATACATATTGTACACAGTGAGTATTTTTAGATTCTATGTTTTAAAAGAACAAAAATTTGATCTCAGACATTTCCTAGCTGTATGACCCTGGGCAAGTCACTTAAACCCCCATTGCCTACCTCTTACTGTTCTTCTGCATTGGAACCAATGCACAATATTGATTATAAGACAGAAGGTAAGGGTTAATTTTAAAAAAGAACACTAGGTAATTTGAGGTTAATGATTTTTTAAAAATCCAGAATTTTACTACCAGTTACTTATTTCCTTACTATAATGAAATTTAGTTTTTAGCAGTGCCAAAATACTAGATTAGAAAATTACCCAGCACTCAATTATTATTACTGTTTAATTCCTCATTTGACCTTTAAGTCTTTGTTTTTCTGCACTGAGTCTATGATTTCATTAGTTTAGGGAGGAACTTCCATTTGGAAAACTCTCTACATTAATGCAGATTGTTGGTACCTACTCTGCAATCTTATATCAGTCTTAGAGAGTTGTCTGGGCACTGAAAAGTTACCTATCTAGGATCATATAGTCAGTAGAAGATAAAGGGAGGCCTGGAACTCAGTCTTCTTCACTTGAAGGATGGCTCTATTCATTCTACCAAACTGCCTCTTAGTCTATATAATTGCATACTGGAAATATGGATTTTGGTTCTTTATATGAAAGATTCTGACCTATGTTATATTAAAACATGGAAGATTTTCTTTTTCCAACTGTGTATCTGATGAAGGAAATGATAATCATATCATATTTATGCATTCATATGTGTCATTTGCTTACTCTATTACTTTAACGAAACTTTAAAAATCTGATATCCTCATTTCTGATCTTGATTGGAATCCTGGAATCACATGGCACAGGATACAGCTAATGATGAAGACCTCCCTTCCCAAGAGTATGAAATGTTTTTTTCATTGACTGTGATGCTTCTTGCCTGTCAGATATTTCTCCTTTTCTGCACTTTTAATGCAAAAGTGATAGTAGTAATCTCTCGGTGACCGAGAATGACGATTGTCTTTGTGCATTGTCATCTATTGATGTACCCTCATGTGGCTTTGGAGTCCAAAGGCTGAGGCGCAGAGTTTGTGGCACATGGGGCCTGGGACACCAGTTGTTACGGGAGGTGCGGTTGTGGCCTGGTGTCGGCGTTCACGCACAGCGGCAAGACGTCGACGTCGCTCATCTTCAAAGGTGGTGGCGGCATGGTGAATGTGGGTTCGCCAGCTGCTTCTGTCAGAGGCAGCGAGTTCTAGTTGCTTTGGTGTAATGCCAGCCCACTTCAAGTCTGACTTTAGCTGATCCTTGAATCTTTTCTTTGGTCGGCCTTGTTTCCTGAGTCCAGCTGACAGTTCACCATAGAATACCTGTCTTGGTATTCACTGTGGGTCCATGCGGATGACGTGTCCAGACCATCGTAGCTGGGTTCTGAGGACCATGACTTCGATGCTGGTGGAGTTGGCTCTGTTGAGGACTTCCTGGTTGGTGATTCGGTCCTGCCATCGGATCCTCATGATTGACCGGAGGGAGCATTGGTGGAATTGCTCCAGCTGTTTCATGTGCTTCCGGTACAGTGTCCATGTCTCACAACCGTACAGGAGCGAGCTGAGGACCACTGTGTTATACACTTTGAGCTTCGTCACAGTGCTTACACCGCTGTGTTGGAGGTCTTTGGAGTGCAGCCGCCCGAGTGCCTGGCTGGCCTTTTGGATCCTGGCATTAATCTCGTGGTCTAAGGACCCATCGTTGGCGATGGTGCTGCCCAGATACTTGAAAGTGTTGACATTAGAAAGCTGCGTGCCGTCGATTGTAATGCACGGCTGGTTAGTTGGCCTCCCTGGTGCAGGTTGGAACAGCACCTCTGTTTTGCTGAGGCTGATAGTCAGGCCAAACAGTTTTGTTGTGGTGGAGAACCACAATGGTTTGGAGATGATTTTCTTGGTGGGCCATGAGAGCACAGTCATCTGCAAAGAGAGCTTCCAGGATGAGTCTCTCTGTTGTCTTTGTTTTTGCAGTCAGGCGGCGAAGGTGGAATAGTGAGCCATTCAGCCGGTATTTGATGTAGATGCCCAGGTCTAGATCCATCACAGCATGTCGTAATACTTGGGTGAAAAATAGGTTGAATAGTACCAGAGCGAGGACACAGCCTTGTTTCATGCCATTGGAGATGTTGAAGCGATTGGAAGTCTCTCCACCAGATAGGACTTTGCCTGTCATGTCGACATGAAAGAGCTGGATCAGTTTGACGAATTTTGCTGGGCAACCAAGCTTGCTGAGGATCACCCACAATGTGTCCCTGTTCACTGGGTCCAACACCTTTGTCAGGTCTGTGAAGACAATGTAGAGACTCAGGTTCTGCTCAAGGCATTTTTCCTGCATTTGCCTCACTGTGAAGACCATGTCGATGGTGCTGCGATCTGGTCGGAAGCCACATTGTGATTCAGGCAGGTTCTGCTCTGAAACAGATGACAGGAGTCTGTTGAGTATAACACGGGTGAGGATCTTTCCAGCAGTGGAGAGTAGTGAGATGCCTCTGTAGTTGTCACAGGCTGCTCGTGAGCCTTTGTTCTTGTATAGGGCTACGGTGGAGGAATCTCTGAGTTCTGGGGGCATGTCTTCCTCTTCCCATATGCTGGTCAGCACTATGTGGAATGCCTGGAGCACCTTTCCCTTTAAGGCCTGGTACACCTCGGTTGGGATCCCATCTTTACCGGGTGCCTTGCCTGCACTCATTTGTTTAATGGCTTTTTGGACTTCCTCTATTGAAGGAGGGACGTCAAGTTGTTCAATGGTGCAGTTTTGAGGGATCTGGTCAAGGGCGCTTTGGTCGACTGAAGAGGGTCGTTGAGAAGCTGACTGAAGTGTTCTTTCCACCTGTTGCTGATGCCTTGTTTATCTTTTATGAGAGTGTCACCATCAGAGATAGCAAGGGAGTGGTGGTGGGCTTTAATGGCCCATAGACAGTCTTGAGGGCACTGAAAAATTGTTTGTAGTTTTTCGTATCAGCACAATGCTGGATTTCTTCTGTATTTTTTTAAAAAAGAAAGTAAAAGTATAGAAAGTTCATGAAATGAAGCCATTAATCTAATAGCTTGATAACAAAGATTGAGGAGTATTGCCACAACCAAGAATATGTGAACATATTTACTTTGCTTTCTTGACTTTTCTGCCTCTTTCTTTCTCTCTTTTTTAAACCCTTACTTTCTGTTTTAGTAACAATTCTGAGACAGAAGGGCCCTAGGGATATGGGATTAAGTGATTTGACCAAGGTCACACAGCTGAAGTATTTGGGGGTCATATTTGAATCCAGACCCTCCTGACTCCAGGACAGGCACTGAGCCATCTGATTTCCCCTCTCTTACAATATGCTAGTGGATTTGTGATTTCATCAAAACATCAATAGATCAGTAGTCTGAATGTTCCTGAAATGATATGAAATGCAACCTATCTACATCTCTTTTTGGGTTACTCTTGTCCATGTTCTCCCATGGATCCTCTAAGATGGTCCACTTAACCTTCTGTAGGCTTTTGCCCACCAGATCTCTTGACAGCTAGCATAAAAGATTTCCAGTCATTGATTTTCCTTGCTCTGACTACATTACCAACCTTTTCATCCACACATGATGCAACTCAGGAAACAGAATACATAACAATATGTTCTGAGTGATGTGAACATCATAGATATTTCAGCTTTAGACAGAAATTAATTATTAGCAGACTCAGATTATCACTTTATTTTGTTTCCCTCAAAACGCATACCCTCAATTTGCTAGTGGACAAAAGTGATATTATAGTCATGTATTGGCAAAAGTATTCTTAGATTGTTTTAATGTATTTGTCTGTTCTTTTTCCTCATGTAGGACAGAAGCTATTTAAAGACAGGATTCCTATCTATCTATCTCTTTTATATTATCTTCTTCCCACCCCTCCCATCAATAGTCTGCTCATAACAGTGACTCAATTATGTGATCCGACTGACTCCTTATGAAAGTCCCCCATAAGTGCATGCAAAGGAGTCAATGTGAAATAAATGATGAGATGATCTAGGTTCAAATCCCAATATAGCTTCTTCTTTCCATGTGATTTCCATCAAATAATTTAACTTTTCTAGACTCCAGTATGTAAAACAAGGGAGGGAGTTAGAATAGATGAACCCTAATATTCATTCAGTATCTCAATCGACCCAATTGGAATGAAGAAGGTTTTTCTACACTCCCTTTTCACACCTGTTTTCTATGAGGTATGTCTTATGGCTATGCATACCTTGGGCTCTTTCCTCCCTACCCTTCATCTCTGATGAGTGATGGACTGGCCCCATTATGACTCTAATACAAGAGCATCATTTAAGGTTAAATCTGGAATTGTCAAAGCCAATAACCATGTTGAACATTTCCTGCTTCTAATCAGTGATTCTTAGCTTGGTTTCTGTATTCACCTAAATTCTGGAAGGAGGGAAGTAGAGAGAGAAGATATTTCTTTTCATGACTCAACAGGCCCATAGTGCAATAGGGAACCAGAAGCAAGGAACTGAGAATAACAAAAACACTATGTGTAACTAGAAACCTGTCTCTAGGGCATTCCCTTACCTGAAAATTGTATATCATTTCTCCTGATCTCCATATCCCCAGAGAGGCAGTTTAATGAGTAGGGGAAAAAAAGAAAGAAATTATGCTGATTAATAATTAGCAACCTCTGCATTCAAATTCTGTGGTGACTTCTTTGCTTATCACATGCCTTCCCATAATTTAGAAAACTGCTATTTTGATAGTTGTGGGCTTAAAGAATTACATTATAAAACATTTTATGATTATCTTTTGTTTTTATAGAACCTTCATTTATGAATCTATCTCTCTCCCCTCTCTTCCCTGGAAAGCCAAATAGATCACTAAAACTTATTATGTCAATTGATAGGATATGTAATAGTATATACCCATAGTACCTCTTCATGCCTGGCACATAGTATGCACTTAATAAATGCTTATTAATTGATTGACCTTGGGTAGGAAGAGAGAAGGGACATCCCCCCCTTTTTTATACTTCAGGTCCCAGCTTCTTGGTAATAACAATTAAACAATTTAGTTATAGGCTTTTTGTTCCTGGTTTTTCTGTTCTTATTACTGTAGTAAATATGGTTTTTTTTTTATGAATTTGCTTCTATCACTAAAAATCAACTTAGTGGACAAATCAGGAAGACCTGAGGGTGAAACCTACCTAGATACTTTCTAGCTATGTGACTTGGGGAGGTCATGTAGCTTCTCTCAGCCTCAGTTTCTTCATATGTAAATAAGGATAATAACAGAAAGAGATGATGTATAAATGAAAATTTTATACCTTTGGACTTTATCCCCCAGTAGTCCTTAGTATTTCCCAAAATTCCATTTTTCCTGAGTCTTTGTATTTTGTATGATTGTATTTAAGTGAATAACTCTTCCTTCTCTCTCTCTCCCTCTTTGACCTGTGACCTGGCTGAGTTCAGGCAGTTCTTTTGCTTTAGTTATTATCAATAAAATTAATTAAATTAAATAAAATTAAAATATAATAGCCATTGATTATTAATTTTAAAATCCACATCTTGGCTGACCATGAAGGAGATAGAATTCTCAAATATTTTAAAGATAAAATAGATCTATTTTTTTCAAGCCTGCACTCCTGTCCACCTACCTGCTTTCTTGCCATTGGGGCCACTCTGCTTTTCCTCAACCAGATTCAACTGCCATTCTGAGCCTCGGTTTTCCTGCTTCCTACCTCCCAGACTCAAAGAGGGTGAGGTATTATATTCGGAAGGTTTGGTCTTTCAGTATAGAGAGAGGAAAAGAGAGTGGAGACCTCCCTTCTCAAAGTGGAGTTTAGGGGGGACAGCAGATGTTTAGGGTTGGCTCAGAGAGAGAAGAGGGAGTTTGAAGATTTTCCTCCTTCTGCCTTTCCTCCTTAACTATACCTGCTCTCCCAGATTTGCTCTTGTCCTCTTGTCCCCTCTCCACTACTAGAGACCAAAGGCTTTCTTCCTAGGAAGATGTCTCTTCCCTTGATCTATTCACTCACACTTTATTCACAGCTTGGGGAAAAAATTCCCAGCTTGGCAGGGAAAGAATGGGAAAGGAAAGTGGGAAAAAGGGGGTCCCTGTCTCTATTTAAAACCCTTTTCCTCCCTCCTTTAGCTTGGGGGGAACTCAGGTTTTGGCAGCCTGAACGCCCTGAGAGAAAGTCAGGTTGACTGACCCTGGGTTTGGCCCTTTGGCCACAATTCAGACCCAGAGCAACAGGAGCTGAAGTAAAGTCAGACAGAGATTAAAAATGCCTTTTCTCAGGTTTTTCTTTTCTGAGTATCTTCACTTGGGAAGTATTGGGAGGGAAGGATTTTCAGTCAAAAGCAGGAAAAAGTGGGTAACCCTCAAGAGAAAGTCTTATTCAACCTTCTCTCTTTGGCTTCTCCAGATTCAGAGAGTAACTGCTTTTCCAGCCATAATCTTCTGTTCCTCAAGATTCCCTTCTCCTGGGGCCTTTTAGGGGTAAATTTAGGGTTGAGACTGAATATATTTTTAGTTGGTCGCCAGGGATTTAAATTCTAAATCCCAATGAAATACTCAAGTCAGAATGGAACTTTATGGTGGTTTAGAAGGAAGAAGTTAACAATGAGAGAGAGGAAAAAGGAAATTGATCTGCTCCGGCCCCCATCTGAGCCAGGCAGGAGTTCAGAGACCTGGAAGGGGTCTCTTCAGAAACCAAGGAAAAGGGAAGTCAGCTTTATCACTCATTACATGACCATCTAAAGGAAAGCAGTCTGAGGTCTCATGCTGAGCTCCTCCAGGGTCAAGTTGCATGGCCAAATCCGCAAAAAGTCCCTCTCACAGGAAGTGATGTAAAATATAAAGACAGTTCTTTACATCACTTCCTGTGTCTCACATGTACCAAGGTTGGCTTAAACTTGGTTTAGGACAGCCCAGGGGGTAAGTCAATTGTTTCTGATTTGTCACTTGCTAGCACACATGAGTCATAGACCTTCCTCCCCCACACTTAATCCTTAAGTGTGGATGTATACATTCCTGGTTGCTAGAATTCTAAAGACTAAGCAGGGTGGAGTAAAACTAAAATTCACAATCCCCTGTGATGATTATTGGGGGACTAGTCTCCCCAATTGATCACTAAACACAATCACCTTGTACCTCTAAAATTTTCTAACTACAGATGCATACAAAATTTCACCTTCTAAGAGGAAACTACAATAGTTAGAGATAAGAGGGTAATAGAAGACAGAGACATAGCAAAACCAATGTTTTGCTAGGTGTATTGACAAAACCAATTAGGGGGCAGTCCCTTTTTGGCATAAGAGTGCACATTCAAAATAAATTTCAATTAACTTCACCCCAAAGTTCATTCTGGATCTTCCTGATGTAGTGTAGGATTTCAGGCATATTTCTGTAAACAGTTCATTCTCTGGATTTTAGGAGTTATCAAGCTTCCTTCTTTGAAGATCTTTCTTGAAGAAAAATTTTAAATCTTGGATTTTATGAAAATACAATCCCCCCCCCCCCCGAAGCGGGTGTTGCGAAATACCCAGTTCAACTCAGAATGCATGGTTGAGTTAAGGGGTGTGTAAGTCAATTATCAAAAGAAAAATAAAAAACAAAAACATAGAAGAAAAAAATGGAAGAAAAGTTAAACTTTTTGGAGAAAGAAAAATTCAAAATCAGAATCAAAATATCAAAAATTTATGTATACAAAATTTTGAGAAAATAAGAATAAATTCATAATAGGTCCTTGTATTAGGATTAAATAAAATTCTAACAGGCCCTTGTATTAGGGTCCAACTAAAGTAATTTCTATCCCATAAGTCTGTAGGACAGAATGAAGCAATATTTCAATTACCAATTTGAAGCCAAGACTACCGGATGTTGCCATACTATAAGAGAGAAAAAAGGGCCAGCTTTTTTGTGTTTGATAGGGAAGTGTCATTCCCTGGTCTGACTTTACCTTTCTTCTCAGGAACAGGGGGAGCCAGGATGATAGCCAAACTTCGGTACTTGTCTGTGAGTATTTCACAAAGAGTGTGGATACAAGGGAGTTCTATATCTTAACATATGTTAAGCGTGGCAACCGCGAGTTTCACACTAGGTTCAAGTCCTCTTGTATTGGCTTAGAAGTTCATCAGTCCCATCTGGACTGGTTTGGTCCTTGTTGACCTTGTGCTTCTTGGCACTGTATAGTGGCTCTTTTGTTCCCTTATCCTGGAATCAGACACTATCATTAATCACAGTCCCATAACATTTATCAATAACTGGCAGGTTTCCATAGTCTAAAAAGCTGCTGGAGGACATGGGAGGCATTACTGGCAGTTAAATACCAATGACATCTCACCCATTTGGAGACACAGGAGAGATTATTGGGAATTCTGGGAAATACCAAGGACATCTGGGGAATGAAGTCTAAGGTTCAAAATCTCCATTTATACATGCCTCTCCCCCATCAAGGTGATCAGATCAAACATAATCTTTATCCTGGCACTCTTCTTATGTGCCAGCCTATGTCACAATATCCCCAATTCTTTTTTGAACCCCCCCTACTCCATGTGGGTTTTGACCCTGTGCTATCCAGTTTTCCATTCAGTGTCTCTCAGAAAAAATGCTATTGCAAAGCATGCTTGAAATTCTGAAACAACAGTTTGAGTTGGTAGAGCTAAAAAGGGCAGTTTGGATCTACTTAATTCTTTTTCTGGAAGTTTTTATTTCCATTGGAGATCTCTCAGTTTATTTCCTTCTCCTCAAGATTATGCCACAAGCTAGGTTGTTTATGCTACAAACCAACCTGAAATATTTTGACAAAGTTCTAAAAGCCTTAATTGCTTTCAATATGCAGAGTGAAGGTTCTGCCCTATGCTTCTATGAGAAAATTCAGAGCTCTGAGAAAAGAAATCTAAATGGATGATAAATATTGGGGGAGGGGAAGGAAACTTTAAAAGAGATCTGGAAGTTTATTGCTAACTATTTTGAGTTTATTCTCCTTTTAGAATATAGAACAAGTCTATTGGATTGATAAAAAGTATTTTGACTGCACTGCCTGCTTGTGCCTTCTCATTTGCTTATATTATTATATTTACTGATTGTTTTAAGGTTTAAATTTTTTAACTTTATCTGCATTAATCTAGTTGATACCTTTCTGTAATACTGAATCATTTTAAGCTACTATGTTTTGCCTATATTGATCTTTAATTTGTACCATTGCCTTTGCTGAAGAACAAAGCCCATGAATATTTTGCTCAAAACCCTTCTTACTAGATCCATTGAAGATCACATGTTGCCTTTGTTAATTGTCACATAGATGATGATGAATGGATTTCAACAAAACTTGTTGTATTTGTGTACAACCTTTGGAAAACTTAATGAGTTAAGAATTTAAATGGTAATTCTAAGGAGTCTTCATAAATAATTTTAATTAACTAGTGGTTTCTGAATAGATGATATTTTTTTTATATTTATGTATGTATATTATAAAGAATGTTGTATATAAAGTAGGAAGTCAAAAAGAGCTTCTGTGCATGCATAATGATTTAACTCTTCAATTTAATTTACTTCCACCAGAACAATCTAGATTTATTGGTGATGTTCTAGACCCAAATACGTTTTACTTTGTTTAAAAATATCTTTGCCAAGATTGAAAGATTTTATGCATCTGTAAAATTTGTGACAAATATCCATCAGTTCATAGTTTTTTTTTTCATATAGCAACTTATATGAAATATGATAGTGGGTTTGTTTGCTATTGTAATTAACTGGGCTATTGTGAATTTGGGGGACTTTGGTAACTCTTTGAATGTGCATTATCTACTGTATTACTGTTTTATTCTGAAAATCATTTGTACTCACAGTGGTTTACGGCCAAGTTAAAAAGAAAATGCATCTAATTTTTTTGTGAGAAATCTTTGTATTCTACCTCTCCTTGGCTGACACAATATGTCACTTATTGTAAGCTATATATATTTTTTTATTTTTTAAACTCTTTTTTATTATTGTTTTTCCTTGCATGTGCAATATAGTATCTGACTTTTATTTTCTCTCTCCTTTTTGTATTTGAAGCACATCAACAGTATTGGAAAGATTTTTCTTTAACTTTTTTGATTTTGCAGTAGTATAAGTTTAAAATACATTTGCCCTAAAGTCAATGCATTCCCAAAAAGCTTTAGGCTACAAAAATGATGCCATTGATTGTTTAAAAGAATTATGAGAGTTTGCTTAATGATTTTGTCTGATTCCAGAAGAGAAGGAATACAAAAAGAGCCACTGTACAGTGCTACACAAGCACAGAGCACCTGCATAGTGCCTATGGATCACAAGGTCAAGGAAACCAATCCCAATGAGATTCATATAATTTTGAGCCAAGACAAGAGGACTTGAACTTTTTTGAGGTTTGAGGTTGTGGCTATTTAGCATGTGTTAAATGCAGGACTTCCTTGAATCACATCCTATCAAGTACTTCATTTTTGCTGCCATCCTGGATTCCATTTACTGCTGAAATCTAGTCTCTTTTCTGTATTTCATGGTGTGGCAGACTTTCTGTAGTACTGGCTACTGATTGGGTAAGTGCATAATTGTTTAAATCATTTTGATTGGGTCCGGATTCAAGGACCTGTTATAGATTTATTTTTCCTTTACTTAGATTTTCTAGACTTAAGACTTTGATATTTGATATTTTATCCATAAATTATTTTTTTTTCTTTCAGCCTTGTATCCCCGTGTCTTCCTCAGGGGGAATGCATTATTATTTTCCTCAGCGGGGACTATGTTATTGTTGTGAACTTTGACTTGACTATGAACCTAATTTAGAACAAGAGACTACTTCCCAGAACACAGAAGGTGAACTTTTTGGAGAAGGCCCCATACAGATGCCTGCAGAGACCACATGCTGCACCAGAATATCCAGAGTGAACTTTGGGATGTGAATTGGACTATGGGGGTTTGAAATACCTTTGTTTTGAATGTATACTCTTATGCCAAAGCAGACTGCCCCACAATTGGCTTTTTGTCAACCTAGTAATCATTGGTTTTGCTATTTTTTCCCTTTTATCCACAAATTATTACAATTTGTAAGTTAGTTTCCATTATCCTTTTGGGGAGTCTGATCTCCCATCAGGATCACAGGTGGGTATGTATAAATGAAGATTTTATACCTTTGTACTTCATCCCCCAGAAGTCCTTAGTATTTTCCAACATTCCCTTTTTCCTGCATCCCCATGTTTTGTGTGATTGTATTTAAGTGGCTATAACTCCTCCCTCTCTCTCTTTGACCTGTGACCAGGCTGAGTTCAAGTAGTTCTTTTGCTTTAGTTATTATTAATAAAACTTTTAAAATATCATCCATAGTTATTGATTATTAATTTTAAAATCCACAGTAACATATTTAAAATGTTTTGTAAATATTAAAGTGCTTCTACATTTCAACTGTTTTTATTATTCACTGAATCAACTCATATAAATCTTAAGCTTCTCAAAATTTTTCATCTTCATTGTTTCTTATAGTACAATGTTCAAGGTGTTCAGGGAAGACCAGCTCTTCTGGTCTGAGAGTTTGCTGAGCCCTATTCAGGGCTGCTTTTTTCCTTTGGTATCTACCTGCCATCCTGCTCTTCTCTGTGACTCCAAGAATGTAGCATGTGAAGCAGTCACATCCTGATAAACATCCCAGACAGATAGGCTAAACTAGGTTGAGAATAACTGATGGGGCACAAACCCATCAGTGAGTTAGGGGGATTGTAAGGGTCAAAATTAATGGTTTGACAACAATTATATTAAATTATGTGTCTTGAGTCAGAAATTTATTTACCAATGAGGAAGCAATAAAGAAGAGAAATGTGAGGGGGATAGAGAAGTTATCTATCCTATCTACCTAAATGTTTACTCTGGGCCTGCTTAATCCAGGCAGGGATTAATCAGCTCTCAACCAAAAAGACTGGTGGTGAGTATCCATGCAGCCTCCTCCAAGATGGAAGCTAGTCTCTTAGGAAACTAGTAAAGGAGTCAGCCTTTCACTGAAACAATGAAGCAGTCCAAGAGTCAGACTGAAGCTGAGCTCCAAAGCCCACTATCCTAGCTACAGTCTCCAGTGAAGCTCCCTCAAAAACTCTGCCCAATCAGAAGATGATTTCCAGAAGACAATCTCTTCAGACTATCTTCTCAAAGACCATCTCCCAGACTGAGTTCAGGGCTTGCTTTTCTGGTAACTTCTTGTCCCTGTCCCTCTTCACAGGGGCCAATCACAGTTTCCAAAATTCCAAAAAAGCACTGCCCAGGGGGTTCACAGTTTCCTGATTGAACAGTTTCTGAGGGTGAACTCTTACAAGTTTCTGACTGATTGAGTTTCTGAGGGTATGAGTTCTTGTGTGAACTCTTAAAAAAATTCACAATTCTTTTGTGAACGATTTCTGACTGAGTTAAAAAAGGGGTAGAGCTCTTCCAGGTACCTTGCTGGCTTCTCACCTAGCACTAAGTAGAGTGTTCAATCTTTTGTTGATTCAATTTAAAAGGTAGACCAAAGAGAGTTAATCCTATCTTCAGTCTAGTGAGGTACTAAGTAGGGGTACTTAAGTTAATATTAATTCAAGATAGACAATAAGGCAAAGAATTCTCCTTCATAGGATGTCTACCCCCAGCATATGAAGATCTTCCCTGTATGAAGGGGCTGATGAGAACAATTTGTTCCAATGGCCACAAAGGCAACTGAAGCGGGCTCTGTGGAGTACTTAGAGTTTGGTTAGATATCAAAGATGCCATTCATTGCATTCCAAGCCATTAGTGGTTATCTTGACTCTTGTCTTGCCACTGGACTTCTATGATTCCAGAAAAAGTATATAAATAGAGATTTTGAGCCTTTGGACTTCATCCTCCAGAAGTCCTTTAGTATTTCCCAAAATTCCATTTTCCTGTGTCCCTGCATTTTGCATGATGGTATGTAAGTGGCTCTAACTCTTCCCTCTTCCTCTCTTGGACTGGGCTGAATTCAGGCAGTTCTTTTGTTTTGGTTATTATTAATAAAACTTCATAAAATATAATATTTAGTTATTGATTATTAATTTTTAAAACCCACAAAAGAGAGTGAGGCAAATGACTCTGCAACTCTGCCACACTTAAATCCAAGTCATACACAAGTCAAGACATCACCTCATGATGGCATTGGTCTTCTTTGAAAATGAAAGATGAAATCTGGCCTCAGACAACTCCTACCTCTGTGACCCTGGACAAGTCATTTAACCTTGATTATTTATCCCTTGCCTCTCTTCTCTCTTAGAATTGATACAAAGGCAGAAGGTAAGGGTTGAAAAA
Organism: Monodelphis domestica; assembly: GCF_027887165.1. Classification (NCBI taxonomy): domain Eukaryota; kingdom Metazoa; phylum Chordata; class Mammalia; order Didelphimorphia; family Didelphidae; genus Monodelphis; species Monodelphis domestica. The sequence continues at coordinate 385,846,802 of NC_077228.1, forward strand.
AGAAAAGAGCCAAAACCAAAAAAAATCCCTAAAAGATGAACAATAATGCAATAATATTTTATTAAATTCATGTGTCTTCCATTCCCCAATTGATGGGCATCTATTACATTTCCAGTTACTTTATTTTATTTTTCCATATTCACTTTTTTAGTGAATATTCTTATAAAACCCAAACCTCCAAACATATACCCAAATAAACAAGTTAAAAATCTTATGCTTTCATCTGCATTCCAACGCTGACAGTTCTTTCTCTGGAGATGGATAGCATTCTTTGTCATAAGTCCTTCAGAAGTGTCCTGGATCATAGTATTGCTAAGAGTAGCTAACTCTTTCACAGTTGATCATTCTACAATATTGGTGTTACTATGTCCAATGTTCTCCTGGTTCAGTTTATTTCACTCTGCATATTCTAGTTCCATTAGCATTATAATCCAGAGAGCAAATCCTTTGCCAGTGCAGATTGGTACCTTTCTGCAACTTCTGGTCTTAGAATGTTGTTTAAGGGGGCATTGAGAACTTAGACTTGCCTAGTTTCACATATCCAGCATATATCAGAAACAAGAAGGCAGCTAGGTGGCCCAAGTGGATAAAGTCCCAGCCCTTGAGTCAGGAAGACTTATTTTTATGAGCTCAAATCTGGTCTCAGACACTTACTGGCTAGCTGACCCTGGGGAAGTAATTTAATGCTATTTGCCTCAGTTTCTTCATCTGTCAAAATAAGCTGGAGAAGGAAATGGCGAACCATTCCAATATCTTTGCCAAGAATATCTCAAATGGAGTCACCAACTGAACGAATGGACAACAAACACAAATCAGAGGCAAGAATTAAAGCCAGGTCTTCCTTTCTCTAAGGCCAATTCTTTACCCACATTGCAAATTGTATACATACTCACATATTCACATACATATATACACACATATATATATGTTGAAATCATAGATAATATACATATATGAAGTATATTTTACACACAATTATATATATGACATACATAAGATGTTCATTATATATGATGTATAGTATATATACTTTTTTACACATATAAATAAAATAAATATAGGATAGTTTTGGAAAGGAGAGTACTAGCTATTGGGGGTGGGAGGTGCAAATCAGGAAAGACTTCATGTCAAAGGTGGAACTTAAGTCTTGAGGGAAATTGGGGATTCTAAGAGCCTAAAGTGAGGAGAAGTTGGGATTGCTATGCAAAAAATGCTATGCATATGCAAGGGCTATGAGTTTTGGCAGCACTGAGACTTGAAGTATAGCAAAGAGGTTGGAATAGAAACTGTTTATACAACAAGCTTCTCCCCCTCAGCTGTTAACTGGAAATAAGTATATAATCAGAGGTTCTTAAACTATGTTGTGTCATGCTTTTCTTTGGCACACGACTGAAGTCAATGGACTTCTCAGAAATATGTTTTTAAATGTAAATAAAAATATCAGATCACAATTTGGAGGAGGCTTTGCCACCAACATTCTCTTAGTTCAGTTTTCAAAATGAGGCACTTATAAGTCATTGAACAGTTAACTAGAGGAGATTTTCCTTTCCCTTACCCAACAAAGTTTTGCAAGAAAGATATAGCAGGAATGCTTAGCTTCTCTGAAGAGGGATTCCCTTATCACCCTTGCCTCCTTATGGAAATGCATCTAGACATCAGGGTAGGATGTGGTGAAAGACTTTGTGGTGTCCCCAGAAACACACCAAATTAGGGGACCCCTAATGCACTTGAGTGGGATGTTTTATGACTTTATGTGACCAGGAAGCTGCATTAGGGAACTGGGTCAATCAGGTCCCAGAATGTCTTTGCGTCTTTTTATGGAAAACTAATCCTTGCTTTAGAAAGCAAGGAGGAAGGATAATCCAAGCATGTGTTGTAGGGAAACTCTAATACATATTAGTCCTGTCACAAAAGGAAACCAATTATATTGAAATATAGTTAGATATTACATATATGTAAGTACATCTATATATGTGTTTATAGAAAGTCAAGAATCCTCATTGTAGATAAAAATCACTCTTATGATTCTGATTCCATGTCAAAAGTAAAAAAAAAAGAATAGCTTTGATAGCCAGTTTTATCAAACTGGAAAGGTTCAGTATTGACTATCTATGTGCCATTTGAAGATTAAGCTATCAAGTTTGGGAAAATTTTTTACCAGTAAGCTGGCCAAGGGTTAATTAGTGTTTCTGGTCATAACAACCCACAAAAACCACTTAGTAAGTTAAAAAAGACTTGTCTTTTACATCACTGGGGAGGATAGCTGTCCAGGAGAAATCACACATTTGAGTGTGTGTACGATGGACATTCTCTCCTTGGGAACTTGATCTCTTTTTCTCCCTTCCCTTATCCCCAGTCCTGTGAAGAAAATATCATTTTTAACACTTTCCCAGTGTAGTCTATGCTTTTAGCTTTTGTAGTATGACTAATGGGAGACTGGAAGGAGACTCCCACAAAAGAGATGGGACAGGAGAAGATTTGGGAAAGACTTTGGAAGTCAGAGGAAGTAAAAAATGCAAGTGGTGTCAGGAAACTGCCCCATAGTTATATCTAATTCTTGTAGCTGCAAATGAGATGTTCTTTTATTACATCCAATGAGGCCTTTCTTGATGATCCCTGTGTCTTCCTTCGCTACCCTCCCTTCACCCCCCTCCAAATAACTTTTCTTTTCCTACTTTTATGTTAGAAGTAATAATAACAATGAGGCAGTTAGGTGGTACTGTAAGAATTGAATTTCTGGGGGAAACTGAGGCAGGTAGAAATTAGTTTCTCTCTGCAAGGAGTATTATATTTTTATGTTAAGGATTAAAGAAAATACAGAATAAGAAAAGCACATGTCTAGGCCAAGGGAGGCCTAGACAAACAACCTCACCTACATAATGAAAGAGACCTGTCTGCTTGCAAGTGGAAACAGGAAAGACCGCTCAGGTGGAGAACTCCTTTAAATAATAATTTGTGATCTCGCCAAGGTGAGAATTCAGTGTGATTACAAAGCATTCTGGGAAGTGAGCAAAGACTTCTGGGGACTGGAGTTCTGGATTCAAGTCTCCATTTTTACATTTCTCCATTTTTACATTTCTCCATGTGATCATTTGAAAAAAAAAATTTTCCCCTAAAGGATCATGAAAACATAATCAACTTAAAGATTACAATAATTTGAGGATAAGTGAGAAAAAGAAAAAAAAACAACCAATAATTGCTGGACGCATTGACAAAAAGCCAGTTAGGGGGCAGTCCCCTTTGGCATGAAAGTATACATACAAATAAATGTTCAATCAACCACAACCAATGTTCATTTTTGTGCAGCTTGTGGTCTGGAGGCTTCTTCATGGTATCTTCTCCAACAGTTCAGTTTCTGGATTCAGAGAGGTAGCATCTTTACCTAAAATTCTTCTCAAAAGGAATTTAAACTTTGCAATTTAAAATAATTATATATATATATATATATATATATATATATATATATATATTTTACATTTCTCCATGTTGTGGGTGATTGGAAAATACAGGATCACTTAGGGATGCATGGCTAAGGTATGAGGTATATGAATAAATTGGCAAGAGAAATTGAAAAGATATCAGAAAAATCCAAAAGAAAAGAAAATTTCTGGATGAAAATTTAGACTATCAAAGTATTATGTATAAAAATTCCAAGTAAAAGAAAAATAAATCTAGAACAGGTCCTTGAATCAGGGCCCAATTAAAATGATCTAAGCAATGATGCATTTACCCAGTCAGTAGCCAGGACTACAGAAAGTTACCACACTATGAAAGACAGAAAAAAGGGACTAGATTGTAGGAGCCAAATTTGAGATACTTGGTAGAATGTGGAACAAGGAAGACCTGCATTTAACACATGTTAAACAGCAGCAACCTCGAACCCCAAACACATTCAAGTTCTCTTTGTCTAGGCTCAAAATTACATCAATCCCACCAGGATTGGTTGGTGTCTTTGACCTTGTGCTCTATTGGCACTATGCAGTTTAGCTTTGTGTTTCTTTGGCACTGTGCTCTTTTGTGTGTATCTTGTCCTGGAATCAGACAGAATCATTAAGCAAAGTCCCATGATTTTTTAAATAATTAGTGGCATCATTTTTATAGTCTCTAGCTTTTTGGGCATGCATTGACAAATGTATTTTAAACTTATAGTACTGAAAAATCAAAAAGTTAAAGAAAATCTAAATGCTGGTGACATGTGCTTCAAATATAAAAAGGAGAGAAAAAATAAAAAACTGAAATAGTATATTGTACATGCAAGAAAAATATAATAAAAGAGTTTTAAAAATAAAAATATAGCTTATAATCATCGACACTCTGTGTCAGCTAAGAAAATGTAGAATACAAGGCTTTCTCACCAAAAATGAAATCCATTTCCTCTTCATATCTGGCCATGATCCACTGTGAGTACAAGCAAATGAATTGAGCAGTAGTACAAATATGTGGTATCAATATCCCCAAAATTCTCAATAGCCCAATTAATTGCGATAGCAAACAAACACACTATCATATTTGACACAAGTTGCTTTATGGCATTTTTAAAAGCCAAGAATGGATGGATATTTGTCACAAGTTTTTACAATCGTAGCAAATCTTTCAACCTTGGTAATAAACATATTTTTAAACAAAGTAAAACTCATTTTGGGTTTAGAACATCATCAAGAAATCTAGATAACATTCTGGTGGAAGTAAAGTAGTGAGCTGAAGAGTATAAATGTGTGATGCTCCTTTTTTGGAGACTTTTTAGGGATACACGCCCTGAGATTAACTGCCCCAACTTCCATTCACATATGTAGAAATGCAGGAAGGTTGGGAGTTATAAAATGTATTTCACTTCAGCTACTAGAATGGGCCTTACCTCATGGTAGGGGCAGGCAAAAATGACCAGAGATTGTTAAAAAAATTCTAAAAATCATGTCTAGGAAAAAAAAAACCTTAAAATCAATTGAGATATTAGGACATTAAATTTTCCAAAGGTTGTTAATGCAATTGTAACCAGTTCTGATGAAGTCCATCTTACCTCTATGTGACAATTTATAAAGTCAAAATAGAAAAGCTGTTTTTTTATATATGGGCTTAATTACAATGATATTTGTTCAATATGGTTATAGGGGAAAAGCAGCAGAATATAACAGTAGTTAAAACTCAGTACATTAAAATGATTCAGTGCAACAGAATAATATTGAATGCAGTAATATATGAATTTAAAATCACAAAGTTCAATCATAAACAAAGCAAACAGTAAAATGCAATAGAATACAGAGATTTGTATAAACCATTGGAGTCTGAAATGTCTTAAAATACATAACCTTCAGTCTCTTTAAAGTTCCTGTTTTTTTTAAATTATCCATTTAGATGTCTATTTTCCAAAGGCAAATTGCTAAGGGCTAAGCAATGGGGTCCAAGCGATCTGCTCAGGGCCACACCGCCATGAAGTGACTCTGGCCATATTCCAACCCAGAACGTCCCATCTCTAGGCCTGGCTCTCAGTCCACTGAGACACCCAGCTGCCTCCCCAAAGTTAGCTAAAAGATTGTACAGAGCTGAATTTTTTTTTTATGCCACGCAGGTGAAGTCAATAAAAGGATCAATGCAATTAAAAGATATCCTTGTAAAATAGCCATGCTTTTAAGTTCCTGTTTTGAAAAAAAAAAACAAAAACTTTCTTCTTTCCCTTTTTTTTCCCCTCCTACGATCTGCCCACGTGGAAGCTTAGCCTAATGGAAAATTACCCCGTTTGTTAACGGTTGATTTTTGATCATGAAGAAACTGGGTCTGCTACCAGTAGCCTGGGTCCTGGGGTTGGGCCTTCTGGGAAGTTTTTGCAGGACCGGGATCAGCTAGGCCAGATGGGCGAGAGACCACTGGGGTGGGCAGGGCCAGGACAGGAACATGGGAAAGCAGGGCTGGGAGCTAGAGCACCAGGTGAAAACAGAGAGAGGCCAGGAGCAGGAGCCAGAGCTGGAGCGGTCAGCCGGGGTGGGCAGGGCTGTGACCAGGTAATCGATATTGAATCAAGAAAGTCCGAAGTGGATGGCTGCTGGCAGGAGCTGATCAAGATGGTTTTCTAAAAAAGCATCTTGGAGAAATGTGGCTTAAAAAAAATTCTAGTCACTACCTATTAAAAGTTGAACTTAGTAGAAAAAAGAATCAGAAGATTGAGATATTTTGTTTTCCCGTAGTGATTACGCCAAACTGTAAAGATTAAAATTTAAGAAAACTGAGGCAGGTAGAAATTAGTTTCTCTCTGCAAGGAGTATTATATTTTTATGTTAAGGATTAAAGAAAATGCAGAATAAGAAAAGCACATGTCTAGGCCAAGAGAGGCCTAGACAACCTCACCTACATAATGAAAGAGACCCGTCTGCTTGCAAGCGGAAACGGGAAAGACCGCTCAGTAGGCGGAGGACTCCTTTAAATAATAATTTGTGATCTTGCCCAGGTGAGAATTCAGTGTGATTACAAAGCATTCTGGGAAGAGAGCAAGAACTTCTGGGGTCTGGAGTCCTGGATTCAAGTAGTGGGTAGGATGTTGCTCCTGGAAGCAGGAAGAGTCATATTTCTGAGTATATATTTGCCTCAAAAATTTACTAAGCAATGTGATCATGGGCAAGTCACAATCTAGTTTGCCTCAGTTCCTCATCCATAAAATAAGCTGAAGAAAGAAATGATAAACCACTCTAGTAGTTTTGCCAAGAAAATCCCAAATGGGGTCACGGAGAATTGTACAAGACTGAAATGATGGAGCACCAACAATAATGATGATGATAATAATGGTTATAGTGCCAGTCTATGCTGAGTACCTTGCAATTATTATCTCATTTGATTCATATATCAGTTTTGGGAGGTGGGTGGTGTTACTCCTCTTTTTCAGTTGAGGAAACTAAAGCAAACAGAGACTGAATGATTTACTCCAGGGTCACATAACTATTAAGCATCTGAGAAAAGATTGGAATTCAGGAATTCTTGACTCCAGATTGCTTCAAGGTATCCTCTCAATTACTGTTTCCATCTTTCTAAAAATTTGAATTTGATTTTGTTTCTCCAGTTACATGTAAAAACAGTTTTCAAGATCTTCCAAAGAATATCAAGTCTTAAATTCTCTCTCTCTCTCTCTCCCACTAATTCCCTATTCCCCTTTAAAATGGTAAGTAATCTCCTATAGATTTTATATGTGTAGTCATGTAAAATATTTTTCCATATTAATTTTTTTATGGAAGGAAATTAAAATATAAACAAAATTAAGGAAGCGAGAAAAATTTACTCTGGTCTGGATTCGGTCTCAGTTCTTTTTCTCTGGAAGCAGATGGATTTTTTTTATCATGAATCCTTTGGTATAGTTTTGGATCATTGCATTGCTGAGAATAGCTTTTACTCATAGTTGTTTATTGTAAAATATTCCTGTCATTGTACAATGTTCTCCTGATTCTGCTCATTTTACTCTGCTTCAGTTTGTGTAAGGCTTTCCAGGTTTTTCTGAGTCCCTCCTGGTTGTCACTTCTTATAGCACAATATTATTCCATTAAAATCATATGCTATAACTTACTCCAGCATTCCCCAATTAATGAGCATCCCCCCCTTTCCAAATTTTTGCCCTGCTAAAAAGTGCTGCTTTAAATATTTTTGTACATATAGATTCTTCCCCCCTTTTTATTATTTTTTTCATCTCTTTGGGTACAAACCAAATAATGATATCATTAGGTCAAAGTCTATATACCATTTTATAGTCCTTTGTGCATGGGTCCAAATTGTTTTTAATGATTGAATCAGTTCCCAATACTCCCATCAACGCATTTGTGTCCCAGATTTCCCATATTCCCCCAAGTTTTGTCATTCTCCTTTTTTTTGTCCTCATAGCCAATCTGATAGGTGTGGGGTAGTACTTCAGAGTTGTTTTAATTTTTATTTCTCTAATAGTGATTTATAGCATTTTTGTAAAACTATAGAGAGATTTAATTACTTTGTCTGAGAACTGCCTGTTCATATCCTTTGATCATTTATCAATTGGGGAATGACTTCTATTCTTATATATTCAACTCATTTCTCTATGTATTTGAGGAATGAGGCCTTTATTTGAGAGACTTGCAAAAAAAATTTGCACCATTAGGATTTTCATGTATTACTTTCCATCATATTTCCATCTGTATAATTTCTGATGATCACCTCCCCCAATTTGTTCTCTTTTCTTTTTTTTTGTGACTCAATTCTTTTTTTTTAATAATCATTTCCCTTGGTTACATGACTCATGATTCCTTCCCATCCCCACTTTACTCCCCCCTCCCAAAACTGACAAGTAGTTCCATTGGGTTATACATGTATCATTGTTTAAAACCATTTTCCAAGTTATTCATATTTGCATTTTGCAATAGAGTGATATTTTGACATCAAAACCCTAATCATATCCCCATCAAATCACATGATCAATCATGTTTTTCTTCTGAGTTTCTGTTTCCACAGTTCTTTCTCTGGATGTGGATAGTGTCAGCCATTCCCCAATCGAGGGAAATCCCCTCGTTTTCCAATTTTTTGCCACTACAAAGAGGGCTGCTATAAATATTTTTGTACAAGTTTTTTTCCTTATTATCTCTTTGGAGTACAAACCCAACAGTGGTATGGCTGGGTCAAAGGGCAGGCAGTCTTTTAAAACCCTTTGTGTATAGTTCCAAATTGCCCTCCAGAATGATTGGACTAATTCTTTGTCCGCTTTTCCATCAGTCCCATTCCCCTTCTCTTATCTCCTTCCCCTCCCATTTTCCTGTAGAGTAAGATAGCTTTCTATACCTCATTGATTGTGTATGTTCTTCCCTCACTGAGCCCATTCCTATGAGAGGAAGGTTTACAAGCTCTCCTCCCCACCTCCTGTATCTTCCCTTCCACTGTAAATGCTCTTTCATGACTCTTTTATGGGTAATAATTCATCCCTTTCTATTTTTCCCTTTCCCTTCTTCCCAATGCATTCCTCTTTTTCATGCTTTAATTTAATTTTTTATATCATCCTATCATATTTAACTCACACTGTCACTCTCTGTCTACATATACTTCTTTTAATGGCCCTAATAATGACAAAATTCTTTGGCATTATAAGAATCACCTGACCTTATAGGGATGTACACTGTCTAACCTTATTGAATGCCTTTTATTTCTCTTTACTGTTACCTTTTTTATGATTCTCTTGAGTCTTGTACTGGAGAATCAAATTTTCCATTCAACATTGATCTTTTCATCAGGAATATTTGAAAGTCCCCTATTTCATTGAATACTAATATTTTTTTTTCCCCTTGAAGGGTTATGCTCAGGTTTGTTGAGCAAATGATTCTTGGTTGAAGTCCTAGTTCCTTTGCCCACTGGAATATCATATTCCAGACCCTCTGACCCTTTAATGTAGAAGCTGCTAAATCTTAATATCTTCACAGTGATTCCAGGATATTTGAATTGTTTCTTTTTGGCTGTTTGCAATATTTATATTCGTTACCTGGGAGTTTTGAAATTTTGGTTATAATATTATTGGGGGTTATCCTTTTGGCATCCCTTTTAGGAGATGATCAGTAGATTCTTTCAATTTCTGTTTTTTCCTCTGGTTCTAGAACATCAGGGCAGTTTTCCTTAATGATTTCCTTGAAAGATAATATGCAAACTCTTTTTTTTTTTTATAATGGCTTTCAGGTTGTCCATCAATTCTTAAATTATCTCTCTAGGATTTATTTTCCAGGTCAGCTATTTTTCCCAGAAGATATTTCACACTTTCTTCTATTTTGCCATTCTTTTGATGTTGTTTGTTTCTTGATATCTCATGGAGTCATTAGCTTCCACTAACCCAATTCTAATTTTTAATACATGATTTTATTGAATGAGATTTTGTATTTCCTTTTCCATTTGGTCATTTGTATTTTCCTTAGTAAATTTCTATACCTCTTTTCTCAAAGGACCAGTTCTGTTTTTCAAGAACTTTTTGTTTTCAGTGCATTTAGATATCTATATCTATATATTTATATCTATCTATATATATTTCACTTAGCCAATTCTGCAAAGAGTTCTCTTTTTGTGCTTTTTTTTAACCAATTGGTCTATTTTGTTTTTTAAGATATTATTTCTTTAGTATTTTTTTGTTCCTCCTTTACATAGCTGTTGGCTCTTTTTTTCCATGATTATACTGTATTGTTAAGTATATTTTGTAAACAATATCTTTTAATCTTTTTTATTGTTTGTTTGTAAGGGTCAGCTGGTTATCAGTTGAAGCTGAGCTTGTTTGAGCTTTTGGCCTATACAGAGTGAACTGACTTGGCGAAAGATTTAGAAAGAAAACCTTCTTTTTAATAAGGTTAAAAAGGTTCAAAGGAAAGGTAAAAGTTTAGTGGGAAAGGTCCCTAATACTAAGGGACTCAACCACTCTCCACTTAAAGCTTTTCATGAAGACTGCTTCTAGAATTCCCAGACTGCTGTCTTCTTATCTCTATCTTAACCCAATTTCTAATTATATAAACCTATTTCTAATATTTATATATATACATATATTTATAATTCTTAAGTACTATCTCCACGTATCCTTCTAATTCACCACTCCAATGCCAGCCTAGTCAGGGTTGGGACTGGTCAGCCAGAAATGTTTTCCCAAAACCTTGTCTTTACTCTGCAGACTTATAGAGATAAAGAAAAAGGTCTTCTTGTTTCTTTCTGTTAATCTTCTCCTCCAGTCACAGCCAAACTGTCACTTTCTCTCCTTCCAAATTGTCATTCTGTTATTCCCAAAGTTTCAAAAGAAATTCCCAGAGAGGCAACAAATACCAGCTTTCAGAGCCAAGGTAAGCTCACAGAGACTCTGACAGTTGGAAAATCTAACCCTTGTCAATACCTCAGAATTCCAGCAGGAACTCTGACTCCAAGTTCCAAGCTGGGTCCAAGACACTGAGATAGTATCCCTCATTCTATCCTTAATCACTAATCTTCTTTAATTAACACCAAATCTATACTATTCTCAATAACTTCACTCATTTCTTTTTTTAATTTTTTTTCTTTTACCTCTCTTATTTGATTTTTAAATTCTTTTTGAGTTTTTTCAGTAATTCTTTTTGGGCTTTAGAGCAATTCATATTTTTCTTGGTGGCTTTGGATGCAGCAGTATTGATTTTTTTTTTGTCATCTTCTGAGTTTGAGACTACCCTGTCACAAAAATAGCTTTCTTTGTTTCTTTTATTTTGTTTCTTTCTTTTTTTTGCTCATTTTCCTGCCTTTTTCTTTTCTTTTAGCTTTAAAAAATTGCAACGGTGGTGAAGAGAGCACTGTTAAGCTTGAAGTTCTTTATGCAGCTGCCTTCAGAGCTGACACTGGGGATCTATAAGTTTTCAGTTCTTCCAAGATGATGTGATATAAGGAGAGGTGTATTTAACACTCTTCCAGCTTGTACTCTGCTCTGTGAGTAACCCCAAGCACGCTTTTATGCCTTGGAACTATGATTAGGGTCTCCTGTTTCCCTGTGGCTGCACATACTGGCATGTGTTGGTGTTCTTCCTCACCCTGTGACTATACCCCAGGACTGTGACCTGGTTCTGCCCCATCCAGAGCCAGCAAAGCAAGCTCTATACTTTCCTTCTCAACAGTTGTCTGACCCCTCGCCCCTACCCTTACCATCTGTGGCTGAGGGTTCCTGAAGCCTTGGCTGCTGCTTCAAGTTGAACCCATAGACGTGGTGGACCTTGCCCTGTTGAGCTGTGCTCCACCTCCATCCTGGTGCACTAGATGCCTCCTGCCAGTATTCTAAGTTGTTTTGGGCTGAAAAATCAGTTCACATTGTGGTTATGCTGCTCCAGAATTCATTTTGAGGTGTTACATGATAGCTTTTTTGGAAAGTAATTTGGCAGAAATCAGGTGAGTCCTTGAACCTTCTCTGCCATCTTGGCTCTGCCACCTCTACTATTTTCATCTTGCAAAGTCACAATTGTAAGATTTCTGTGCCTTGCAGTTTTCTTTCTGACATGCAACCTTTTCTCCGGGTTCCCAAGTTGGTTTTCTGGTCACATTGTTAATGTTCCTTTGTCCTCCCTTAAGTTTCTGTGGTGTGTCAAATAATAGCTTAGGGAATTAAGCTAAGAGAGCTCTCAAATGTTTTTCTTGTTTTACTAGCTTACAGTGAGATGCTAATAAGCCTGCTTAGTGGAACCTGCAGAAATATAATTGGCAGGCCTTGCATCCAACATTCTCTAGAAGTTTGGGAAGTTGGAGTTTAGGGAAAAGGTGGTAAGATAACAGATTTTCAGGCATTAAAAAAAGAACAATAGCTTAATTTAATTTAATTTAACTAACCACTGTACTGCAGAATGAACAGAAAATAGAAAAAAAAACATAGACTGGGGAGGGGAAATAATTAGCCCTTTTCCCCAGAGTTAAGTTGGAAGAAGAAAGAGTAAAAATTGAAACACCATTCTGTATTAAAATTGTCTATAAATACTATTTTGTAATACAATAATAAAAATATTTGCTTAATTTTAAGAAACCTGTAGTGTTATAATTGATGCAATTAATTTCTCATCTTGCCTGGATGTCATTTCTGTGTCTGTCAATAAATTCGTTGCTAGAATATTTTCTACACATGAAAGTAGAAAAACTCTATAATTGCTAAGCACATTCTGACATTCACTTTGGATTGTTGCTCCTGCTATTTTGTATTTCTTTGGATAGCATAGAAAGGAGAGAACATTATAGTATAGACTGCTATCAGTGAGCCCAAAAGTAGGAAATTGCTAATATCTCAAATCTCCTCTAAGGTAGCTTTTTATTATTTCCACAAAGCTTATACTTGGCTTCAATCATTGTTTCCTTTTTCCCTCCTCTGTCCTTTCTTACATTCTGAAATGCATTCTTATCCCACATAGGCTATAGATAGCATAAAAATGTCCTCAAGTAATTGGAAACAATGCCTTTGCTTTCATAGATTCTTTTGATGTAGATAAAAAGCTTCAATACGAACTCTTCTCTGGCAATTTTCATACCTATTTCTTCATTTCTGGAGAAATTGAATACAAACCCCCAAAGGCTATGTGATCATCAAAGGAAGACTAAAGGAATATGCACACAGACAGAGACAAACAGAATGGCTGTTTCTTTCATTGAGCAATTTCCAATGAAGACAGTAGCTAAGTTTCTCAAGAACTTGGAAATGCTTTGTCATTGTGGGTGAGACAAACATATTTAAAAGGAAGGGGGAAGCACACACGTGACTCTCATATCACAAAGTCTTAAAAATGAAATTACTGTCTTTTTGCCATTTTACTATTGTGTGTGTATGGGATGTCAAGGTAGATTTTTCTTGATGCTGGCTCCAAATGAGCAAGTTGTCAACTTGATAAAGATAAATAATCCAAGCATATATCTACACACAGAAAAAAATAACTACCGGCATCCACAATTACCTATGATTCATTTTTCAGCCAATGGCATTATTATGTGGATTCCTGGGGACACTCTTAACAGTTAGAGTCTATTCCTGGGGGCAGAATGAAAAATTGTTTTCTTCTTTTCCCAGCAGCTTCAGAGAAAAATGTTTACTTATGTTCCATTCCCAGACTACTTGAGGGTGGACTCTGGGCTGTACTGTCACCATTGTTTGCTTATACTTTGTCGATGATGTTGGTTATAGAGCACTTCAGGGGATATCGAAGTAAATAATAGGAATATAAAGGAATAAAAGAAAATAAGGAAATAAAAGGAAAATAATAGTAATAATAATAATTTTTTATTGTTAAACAATTTTTAACCTGAATCATTATTGTCTTATATGCAATGCTCTCAGTAGATGCTACATAAATAAAACTTATGTTTATGATTGCTATAGTTTGGAAAACACCAAAGAAAAGTCTTTCTTTTTCCATATACATTTTCTCTTGCCTGTTGGTAGTCCTTCTCCTATCCTGTTTCTTTTCTGAAAGAAAACAAAAACAAAGCTCAAAACTTTCCCATATCTGGATCTCTGTCTTAAACCCACATATCCAAAGATGAATTCATTTGCTTTTACTCAAACACACCTCTCTTCCTAACATCCTTATTTCTGTCAAAGGCACCACTGCCCTTCCAGTAACTCAGATTCATAACTTTGGAGTCATCCATGACTCTACTTTTCCTCACCCACCAATTGTCAAGTCTTTAATTCTGCCTCCATAGCATTTTCCCATCTTTCCACTCATCTAGCCTTGATTAGTTCAGATCCTTATAACCTTTTATTGGAATTATTGGAATAATTTACTAAGTGGTCTTTTTACTTCCAATTGCTTCCCTCTTTTATTTTTTTCCACAAAATTGACAAGGTGATATTATTAACATAAAAGTCTCACTATGTCACTTTCTTGCTCATACAGCTGTAATAGCTCTGTAATGCTTCTAGGATAAAGTACAAAGTTCTCTATTTGACATTTAAAAGTCTTTCACAGTCTGGTTCCAGCTTACTTTCCCAGCCTCCTTACATATTAATACCCTTCCTAATCTATGGTCTAGTCCAAACTTCTACTGTCTTTGCATAGGCTGTCCTCTATTCCTGGAATGTATCCTTTCTTTGTCTCTTCCTCTTAGAATCTCTAGCTTCTTTCAAAATTTAATGCAAATGCCACTTCCTATAGAGGCTTTTCTTGAGTTTTCAACTGTTAGAATCCTCTCCTCCCCATTACTTTGTATGTATCTTGTATTTACTTATATATTTGCATATTGTTCTCTTCAATAAGCTATAAGCTCCTTAAGGCTTAGGGACTCTTCCATTAAGTCACCAAAGGACCCGCTGTATTCCATTTTTACTGGCTCGCCAGATTCTTTTGCACGTTTCTTTAAGTCACAGCAACAGACCTCAATTAATCAACAAACATTTATTAAAAGTGTCTATTATGTGCCAGAAATTGTGTTAGGTCCTGAAGATATAAATACAAAGCATGAAATAGTCTCTTCTCACAAAGAGCTTACAAGAAGGATTAGAAGAATATAGTTATATCTATGCAATTCCATACCAACTTGTTGATTGTGACTGTGTCTGAATGCTAAAATATCTGGTTCTTTGCTTCATTCAGTTAAAAGACAGCCAGTTGGCTTAATTTCTATAAAGAGGGAGTCAAACCCATTATTTAAAAAGAAGACAGACACCTGGGTCCTAATATTGGTCCTGCCTCTGATGCTATGTAATCTTGGACAAATCACCATCTTTCTGGAAACCATGGAGAAATTTTGACCAAAAGTATATGATCAAATTGATTGATGAGGACCTTGTTACTATGTGCCCATGGAACAACAGATGACTTAGGGGAGATAGTTCCCTCTCTAAGACAGCTGACTATACTTGTCCCTTTTGTAGGTGGCAATGCATATGTCATTCATCTAAAACAGAAATTTTTAACCCTTTGGTGGGTCATAGACCTCTTTAGAAGTCTGATTGCATCTGGACCCTTTCTAAAATATTTTTAAATACACAAAATATAGTAATATTACAAAGTAAAGCAATTACATAGAAATAGTTATCCAGCTATTAAAAAAGAAAAATTCATGGACCTCAGGTTAAGAATCCTTGGGAAAGGGTTAGTGGATATATAGATTCAGCTAATTAGACTCTTATGAATTGTAGTGCTATCCTCTTTCCTTTACCTTTTATGTTTCTGTGGAATTTATTCCCACAAACATAGGATGACTGTTTACAGTTCTTTTCTCATAGTGATGTTGTGTAGTGTTTTTTTCAGTCATGTCTGACTCTCAGGAACCCATATGGGGTTTTCTTGGCAAAGATACTGACGTGGTTTGACATTTCCTTCTCTAGCACATTTTAGAGAGGAGGAACCGAGGCAAACAGGTTTAAGTGACTTGTCCAGGTTTATATAACTAGTAAGTATCTGAGGTCAGACCTGAACTCATGAAGATTATTCTTCCTGCCTCCAGACCTTCTACTCTATCTACTGTACACCAAACTGTCCTACCCATAATTATAGGAAAAAGAATAAAATCAAATATATTAATCAATCACCATAAATATCTGTTGTCTTCTAGCATGCAAATCCTAAATTCAGGTAACACAAAACCTTTAGTCTATATAAGGGTTTCCTAACCCTTATTGATTATTGGTATAGGATGGTAATATCAATAATTATGTCCTGTGTGGACAGGCTTTTGGATTTGACTGTTTGAGAACTATGGTTTCTCAGAGCAGCCCAAGAATTCCAGCTCAGCCAGATATATAAAAATATATTTTTATTATGTGTGAAAAAAACTAATGAAAGAGATAGTAAAAGCAAACAAGTGGAAAAGAAATTCTTATGATATATAAGTCCCTTAGCTAAAATTTCTTATACCAACCACCCAAATCTGATCCTCACAGACATCTTTCTTCACCAACAGAGTTGAAGCTCCTCTCTCTTCCTATTCTATCTAAATCCCCCCAAACTTCAATCTATCTACCTTATCTAAATTATACACAAGAGAATTAAGTTAGGTCTCTCTCTTCTTTGATGTATAGATAAACAAACAGCTTTGAATCTCCAT
Source organism: Monodelphis domestica (assembly GCF_027887165.1). Classification (NCBI taxonomy): domain Eukaryota; kingdom Metazoa; phylum Chordata; class Mammalia; order Didelphimorphia; family Didelphidae; genus Monodelphis; species Monodelphis domestica. Next base: position 385,863,296 of record NC_077228.1, read on the forward strand.
AGCCTTCTCCACTCACCCAACAAACCTGTTGGGGTTTGCGCTGATGTTTCAATAACAATCTCCTTTACTTGTCAGGATGAATATTAGATGTGAAAACATTGAGATTTTCCAAATCTCACCGAGCAGCTCTTAGGACCTCCTTTTGGGACAGGGTTAGCTCAAAGAATCAAAAATCAATTGGATAACTGTCTCCCAAAGTACTCTGGGAAAATTCTCTTTTACCCATGAGTCCATCTGAGATTCCATTCAGATTTTTTATTTTATTTTATAATAATTATTATTTTATTTAAAACCCTTACTTTCCATCTTGGAATCAATACTGTGTATTGGTTCCAAGGCAGAAGAGTGATAAGGGCTAGGCAATGGGGGGTTAAGTGACTTGTCCAGGGTCACACAGCTGAGAAGGGTCTGAGGTCAGATTTGAACCTAAGACCTCCTGTCTCTAGCCTGGCTCTCAATCCACTGAGCTACCTGCACCGCCCCCCTCTCCCCATTCATATTTTTTAAAGAAATCCAGTTTATAAATCTCTTATGCATCTATCAATAACTTATGCTACCTAACTATTTCCTAATGAACTCTGAATAAATAATTCTCTACAATAGGCAAACCCAAGAGGCCAAGGATCCTTATATAATTATTTGTATTATTAAATTATTTATTTAAATTCAAATTTTGTCCCCTCACTTCCATCAAGGGTCTTATAGCTAAGGGGGGTACTTTAGAAACCAACTCTCACTTTATTTTCAACTCTTAGCCCTGGTTTTTCTGGGTCTTCTGGATTCTTACTGGTTCATGAGGCTGCTGATTTTATGTTAATGACATTTACATCAGTAAGTTGCTGGAATGTGAATCTTGACAGAGCCATGAATTGCCCAGATTTCATAGGCCTATCCAAATTCATAGAAAGTAAATGACCCAATGCTACGACCTTCAATCCTCTCTTTTGTCTTTTCTTCTTATAATATTTGTGTACTAGCTAGAACCCAAATCACTTTCATCCTCAAGATTCATCCCAACTCCTCCCACTTACACCATTCCATCTTGTCTCCACTTTGGGACTTGGTACATGAACTCATGGCTTGTTATATCCTCTTCCACTTTAGTTGGATAAAGCGGGGTGGGGATAACATGTAGATTTTGTATGATCTTGATTGTGGAGTATCCGGGAAATGTTGGAGCAGCTTTAATGTCTGAGAAATAATAATTGGTGTGAAATAAACTTTAATACATTTTATTCAGATTCATAATATTTTGCTTTTCTCTCTACATCCAATATATATTAAATATGTATAATATTTTATTTTAAAGATTGTATATAACAGAAAGATTAATTTGATAGCAATGTGCAAAAATCTAACTTATTATGTATTTATTAAAACTTTGGTGTTTAGAATGAATGCAGGATAACTATATCAATACAATTTTACACTTACCCAAAGCTATATGCTATGTTCACACAATGCCAGAAATCTGATTTATTTTGTTATGCTCATTAAATAATCACTCAATTTAATAATTTTTAAAAGGTGGTCAGACTTATCAAATAAGTGGAAATCAGTTGTTTGGGGTTCTAATACTGTCCTTGCTACTATCTTGAGGGTTGATCAGACAATATTTCAGGAACACAACTTCCTCATATACAAAATAAGGGAATTAAAATGACCAAAATCATTAATCTTCCAAAATCTTCCAATAATAACAACAATAGCTAGAATTTATATAGCATCTATTATGTGCCAGGCACTGTGCTAAACATTTTACAAATATTGTATCATTTGACCCTCACAACTACCATGGGAGGTAAGTGGTACTATTATCTCTCTTTTATAGTCGAGGAAACTGAGGTAGAGATTTGCCCAAAGTCAAACAGCTAGTGAATGTCTGAGGTGAGATTTGGACTCAGGATTCATTTTTAAAAGATTATTTATTGATTCATAAGTATTTTTCCGTGATTACATGATTCATGTTCTCTCCTCCCTTCTGCCCTCCCCCCTCCTGGTGCTGACAAGCAATTCCACTGGGTTCTACTTGTATTATCACTCCATGCCTCTTTCCATATCATTCAGGATTCAGCTTTTTTAGCTTTTAAATTTAGCTTTTAAATCCTTGGATTTGATGAGTTAATTAATCAATTAGTTATTTAAAAGAACTGAAATTGCTTAGTCCAATCTAAAGTCCAGTGTAGAAAAAAATATTAGTCTCAATAGAGATAACAAAATAAAATTCAAATAGTAATCAGACAAATCAGTTGTTTGCATCATGTAGAAGAAATCTTCAAACTTGCGCCCTATTCCTTCTTAGCTTTTGCTCATAATTTCCCAACACTCGGGAAACCCTGCCTCACCCTATGACTTTGTTAGACTCCTATTGGCCCTTTAAATCCCAACTCAATGCCACCTCCTACTTCATTGTTTCCCAAATTAAGGTGAATTTGAATCATAGAATATGATTTTTGTAACCAAGGAATAATGTTTGAAATTGACACCCCCAAAATAAAATAGGGTAGACTGAAAAAAATTCAGGTGAGGGTTTTTCGTTTTTCTGACCTCCCTTAGAATTTTATTTTGTGCTTCCCAAAATGCACTTATCACATAATGCTATGAATCATTATTATATGCATGTGTTTTATCTCACTATTAGACTTTTTCCCCCAGGACAGGGACTTTTTTCTAACCATTCCATATCCCCTAGAAGCCAACAAACTTTGAAAGTAGCATATAGTTAGTACTTAATATATTATTAAATGAAGGTGTTTTTTCTACTATTCAAGTCACTCTTGTGGCAAGGTATAAATTTAGTAAGGGAATCACAACTAAATCATCCAAGTCATATAAGAATTGATTGTATTTATAAAAGGCTTCTTTTTGGCTATAAAGAGGAACTCCTTGACAGTAATGATCTTTTAAAAGAGGGATGAATTCTAAAGATTTCCTGTAATACTTTTTTTCCTGCTGACCTTTAAGAGAAGGAGGGATCTTTGTCTATCAGGGATAGTTCCATGCAGTTGAACCAAAAGCAAAGGGATGGAAGTTATTTCCTTTTAAATTTGAAAACTGGGAGGAATTTTAGTGGCATCACAACATTTGGCCTAAGTGCCTTGCTTAAATCACAGATGTGCTATCTTTTTTCTCTGTTTCCCCCATTCTCTTATATTTAATAAGGAAATTCAGTATTTATGTTTTCTGGACTTCAGACAGAAACAGAGAAAGTTTACCAACAATGAGTTATCATTAATTATTTAAAACCAGTTCTTGTTTTTACTTATTTAGATGCCTCAGCACATTAGTATTCAGTATGGTATTTATATTATTGATTTTGTATTTTTGGTTTGACTTTCTTTACTCTGCATTCTTCCAAAGAAGTCTTCTTATAATTCTGGCGATATCTGTCATGAATTGCAATGCAATAATGGCCCATTAGACACAGATTATAACAGTATGTTTAGACATTTCCTAAACCTTCTCAATCCATTTTTCAATTCTATTTTATTTACAACTTTTTGTCAACACAAATAATGCTGCTATGAATATTTTGTTAATATTTCTTTTTTTTCCTCTGTCAATAATCCCCTTGGGAGATATTCCCCAGTTGTGGAATATTGGGGTCAATGGATCTGAATAATTTAATAACTTTTCTTTTAGTAATAATTACTTCACATTATTTTCCAGAATTGTAGAACTGATTTATAAACCCACAAAAATGAATAAAGGTGCTTGTCTTCTTGTGGTCTCTCTAATATTAAATTTTCCATTTCCCCCCCTATTTTTGCTAACCTGACCAGTGTAAAAGTTGTGGTCATTTTCATTTCTTTCCTTCTTAGTGACATTGAACATTTTTTCAGGTGGCTGTTGTAGTTTCATTTTATCTTTTAGAAATTTTTTTATATGCATTGACCTCTCATCTTTTGGAAAATGACTTTTAATCTTAGGGCTTTGTGTCAATTTTCCACAGATTTTGGATGCTAAATTTTTATCAGATATTTCTAATAAATATTTTCCTAGTTCATACTTTTTTCTGAATTGAACTACAAGGATTTTATTTTGATAAAAGTTTTTAAAATTTTTATGCAATCAATTTCAACTATTTTATCTTTTATGGATGTCTTTATACTGTTAGCTTTGAATTTCCTCCTTAATCATAGTTGTAAAAATAAAACATTTTGTTCCTCTATAAATTATTTATGATATGACTTTTATACTTAGATCATTTTTCCATTTGGTACTTAATTGTGGTAAATGATGTAAGATGCTGGTTGAAACTTTTTTTTTTCACCAGACTACTTTCTTGTTTTCCCAGAAGTTCTGGTCAGATAAAGATTCTCTTCCTTAAGAGTTTAATATTTCAGGTTTTTACTAAACCTTATTTAACTGTGCACAATTGTATCTATTTTTCTTTTCTAGGCTATTTTATTGACCTAGTTTTCTGGTTTTTATTGATAACAATTATTTTGATAATTATTGCTTTGCCATTATAGTTTAAGATCTGGTAGTACTAAACTACTTCATCATCTTCTTACTTTTTAAAAATTCCAACACTTGATAATCTTCATTTTCTATTCCAATTGAATCTTGGTAATGTATTGTCTAATTCTATAAAGTAACTGTTTGGCAATTGATTGGTATAATGCTAAATCTATAATTTGCATAATATCATTTTTAGTATGTTGGCACAGCATAGCCAGGGCCATTTAAATTTTTCCAATTATTTAATCTTTCATTTCTATAAATATTGTTTTTATAACTACTTATGATAGCTTTGTGTGGGTTTTAGAAAGTTAACTCCCATAAATTTAATATATCATGCTATTATAATGGAATTTCTCTCTCTATCCTTTCTCCCTGTTTTTTTTGCAACCATCAGATAGACTTGGCAAAAATGCATCCTAAATGATTTTCTTGGAATAGCAAATGTTTCACTGGAATGGAAGAGAATAAAGGAAATAATCCTTGAAATCCCAAAGCCTAATCACATATAAGGAACCAATAAAAAGATATTAACCTAATCGGAAAAATGAGTCCCTCTATCCCATTCTGAGATATAAAAAAATCCTTTATGTGAATCAAAAAGCATCAACATCATTGGATGAATAAAAATTGGATACACTCTTCTGAGACCCTTACCAATCATAGGCCAGAGAGTTAGAGGCAATTCTAACATGAATCAGTATATAAGGAAAAACTCAGATCCTGTGAAGGAATCACTCCTTATGGGTAAGGTGGAAAAGATTTTCCTTCTGACCCTCCCATCAGTCATGGCATCTAGCATCAGAGCTATGGAACAAAGGCGACAACCCATATAATAGTTGGATAGTCACTTCAAGAGAATTTGAGGGTCAGTGAAGCAACTTCCCCTGATAGACATGGATACAGAGAAGCAACAAATTGAGTCCAGAAGTGTCATCAAGGAATAGGATCATTGTCAACAGAAAAGAGAGCCACCTGTGGACTTGGGAAAGCTAGATTTAGCAAACAATAATTAAATTGATAAGATCAGACTCCAGGAGGCCAGAAAAGATACTTGGGGAATTTTGTGAGAACTCCTCCCACCAGGAAAGAAAAGAAATTAAGGCTCTCTCAAAAGTTCTATAGTAGTGGTATAGTCAAATGTAATGGACTTCTCTACTAGCAACAATGCAACAATCTAGGACAATCCTGAGGGATTTATGAGAAAGAACACTATCTACTTCCAGAGAAAGAACTGTGAGAGTAGAAACACAGAAGAAAAGCAACTGCTTGATCACATGGTTCAACGGGGATAAGATTGGGGAGGTAGACTCTAAATGATCACTCTATTATAAATATTAATAATAAGGAATTGGGTTTTGATCAATGACACATGAAAAGTCAGTGGAATTTCTTGTTGACTATGGGAGGGGGTTGGGAGGAGGGCAGGGAAAGAACATGAATCATGTAACCATGGAAAAATATTCTAAATTAATTAATTAAATAAATAAACTTAATTTTAAAGTGTTCTTAAGTAATGAGTTACCTTAGCCATATGTGTTACCTGAACATGTCTCACTATCACACTAAATTTGTACTCATTGTTCCAGTGGCTATTGTGTGTGATTGTTGGGAGAGTTATCAATAGGGAATGGGGGAACTCTTTTATAGGTGATATTATTCTTATATTATCATAGGAAATACTTTTAGTAAGAGTTAATTACATCTGCTTGCTAATTGTCAAGAAGCACACCGGTTGAGGCTTGAGCAGTAGTAAGAATACAGTTCCTGAAAGTAGCATTTAGTACCCAAGAGCAGTAGCCACAATCTGGGAACTGAGAATACTAGTTTGAGTACAAGTTGGAGGAAAAGGCCAAAGTGTAATATACAGAAAAACATTGTTTTTGTGGATTTATTTTGTACCCTGCTATTTTAATACCATTATTGTCCTGATAACATTATTTTGTGCCTTTGCTATGCTTCTCTGGGTAAATCATATCATTTATATATAAGGACAATTTTGTATACATATTGGGTCTTATGATTATTTTTATTTGCTAAAATTTTCTATTGTTTATTTTGGCAATTTGACTAAAATTTTTTAATAGTTTTGCTATGGTTTTCTTGTTTACATAGTAATTTCCAAGAACAGTTTCTATAGTCATTTTTTTCATTTCATCTTTATTTTATTTCATTTTAAAGATTGCCTCTTTCAGAATAGTTTCTTTGTTAATTTCTTGTTTTTAAAAATTCATATTAAGTTTATTTATCCTATATTTTCTTGCTTTGAAATATATTTTCAGAGATTTAATTAGTCTTCTGAGGACTGCTTTATCTATATCCCGGAAATTTTGACATATTGTCTCCATTATTATTCTCTTTGTTTCTATGATTGTGTTTCTAGCTTCATTATTCAGGGTGCCATGAAGTCTCCATTTGCACCTTTTGCTAGTGTCCTTTGAATCAATTAATACTAATTGAAACTTTTTTGATTGTGAAATTTATAAAACCTATGTTTAGTATTTCTACTTTTATACATTTTTTGTTTCTCTGTGCCCTAGCATATGGTCTATTTTTATAAAGTTAATATGTGATGCTAAGAAATGTCTTTTTTAAATTCTTCCACTCAGAAGACTATAAATCTTCCAGATTTAACTTCTCTGTTAAATTTTAAATATTTAAAAAAAAAACAAATCTTCCTATTAGATTTATCTAGCTATGAAAGAAGTGGTAGCAGGTAGTGGGAAGAATACTGGATTTGTTATCAGAGGACCTAGCTTTGGATCTCAGCTCTACTTTAATGAAGTTTCCTATCTCTCTTGATGTAAATTTTAGTGTTTGCTTTGTTTTTATCATTGCAATGCCTGCTGTTATGTAATCATTCATTGCATAGAAAATTGTATTGCAGCTTTTCATTTTTGTTCAAATTATGCCTTTATTTTTTGAGACATTTCTTATATGAAGCAAGTTTGGTTTTTTCTTATCTATTCAATTCTTCTCTTATTAAATTGAATTGCTTGATATATTCATACTGACTGCATAATTGTTAGGCTTATAAGTTTCTGTATTTGTTTTGCTTTTATTGATTTTTAATGCTGTCCCTTTTAGGCCAGAACTTTGTCCTTTCAATTAGTTTTGCATACTTTAGTTTGATACTAGTAATTTCCCCAAGTTATAATTTATTCAATGGATATAATAATTCATTAAGCCCAATGATGTGCAACTGCAAAAATTAAACAGTTCTTACTCTCAAAGAAAGTTCTTACTTTCCATCTTGGGGATGGAAAACATGTGCATAAAAGTAAAACAGAGAAAATGCATGAAGTTAAAACATGTTCCAAGTTTTCTACACCTGGAAAGATAGGTTGGAACCAAGAGACTTTAAAATCAATTGTATTTTTTGATGCAATTGGAGCCATTAGAGTTTTCTTGAAAAGGAGTGGCATGACCAGACCTAAACTTTAGGAATGTCAATTTGGTCACTATATGAAAGAAGGATTGAACAGGAGAAAAACTGGAATTTAGGCCAATTAAGATATGGCAAATATAGTCAGTGCTATAAGGATGATTAGAAATTGGGAATGTTATATTAGTTTAGAGATAAGAAGTAGAGAAGCTGGCTTGAGAAAGAATTGGAATTTGAAACCAGACCTGAGACAGAGTGTCAATTTCAAATATTGACAGTTTAACAGTTTTTCTGTGACAGTTACTCTCTCTGGGTGGGGCTGTTGATCTGAGGGAGTTGGCAGTTGGGTTCTCAGAGCTCTGGAGACAGTTAACATATTCTTTCTTTTTCTCTCACTGTCTGAGGTAGAAGGAAATGAGGGAAAGACCCGAGGGAGCTGTGTTTTCTTTTTCCAACTTGGGAAACACTAGTGACTATCTATTACTGTCTTTCTAGATTTTTTACCTCTGAGAAGACCAAAGAAAGACCAAAGGTCTTTGTTTTGGACTCAGAGTATGCTAAAGTTCAGAGTCCTAACTTGATTCTTGCTGAGGCTTAGCCAGCCAGTCTTTGTCATTTTTATAACTTGGAGACAAAGTTAAAAATTATAAGGATAATAATGTTAGTTTATTTAGAATAATAAAAATTTGGATTAGTCAGATCAAGAAGTATCAGCGTAGCCTGTAGAAACAAGAGAAGTGGTTCCTTGTGGAACTAGGGAGTTTTATTTGGGTAGAGTTAGAATCCTTTAGAGTTAGAAATCCTTTTTTATCCTTATATTTTCAAAAAATATTTTATTTTTTATAACAAGAGTCTCTTTATCATCCTTGAGCCTGGTCCTGAAGAAAAGTTTACTTATGAGCTTCACTTTACTGCTATAAGCTGAAGATACTTTGTAAGCACAGCAAGCAGAGTATCAAAATCAGTTTATAATTGATAAGCAATTCATTGCCTATTATTTTTACATTCATTCTATTATTATTTTTACAGTTTGAGTATTATTTTTACAGTGATGAGGACCTGAACTAAAGCTGTATCCATTAAAGTCGAATCAGCAGAAGCCTCTCCAGTTCTGCTCCCTTGATTGGGCTTTTAGGTTGTTGGTTTGTTGTTGCTGTTATTTTAAAATCTCAAGCATATTCTAGTCCCTTTCCTTGACCAGAACTAGAAAGTCTACTAGTTAGCTACTTTAGCCATAAGGAAAGGAAAGTCTCTTTAATCCACTGGAAAAATCCCTTCACATTTATAAGTAAGTGGTTATTTTCAGTAACTAAACAGGTGGCCCAATGGACAGTTTGTTTCACCTGATAGAATATTAGGGAAGTAACCTTCCTGATATATGAAGACCAACTTGGGTTGAAATTCTGTGAACAACTTACATTGGGGTAAGACATATGCTAAAAGGGTGTAGGACCCCAAGATCAGCAAATAACACAAAAAAGAGGAAAATGGTAAATGTTGGAGGGAAAATATGGGAAGACAGGTACATCAATATACTGCTGGCAGAACTGTGAAGTTGTCTACCTGTTATCAAAAGCAATTAAGGCCCATGCCTAAAGAAAAAATCACTAAACTGTATGTACTATAAATAAAATATCTTTGCTGGTCACATGCCTCCAGGAGAGAAAGCCATATGTACAAAAATACATGTATAGTATAAAAAATTCCATATATACAAAAAATAGCAGCACATTTTGTTGCAATAAAAAATTGGAAATGTAGTGGGTGCCCATCAACTGGGAAATGGTTACACCATAATAATAATGATAATAATACAAAGGAAAACAGCACTGAAGGACAACATAGCTCTGATCAATACCATGATCAATCTTGACTCCTGAGAACTGCCAGTGAAACATACCTTTCTTCTTTTTTAAAAGTGATGGAGTATAGGTACAGAATGAGATATATATCTTCATATTCATCAATGTCTCTGTGTGTCAATGTCGAGTGTTTCCATTTGTTTTGTTTAATTATTCAGTTATCTGTTCCATATTGCGGGATTACTGAAAAATCCACATTAAAATTTTTGGCACTCCCTTTGTACCAGAGTAGTCTGAATTTTTTTTTCTTTTTCTTTTATGAGCTGTATATAGTACCCAACTACAAAGTTTTGGTTAAGAATGTATTTCTGAGTTTCTAAACTTTGTTTATGTTGTCTGTTGGCCTTTGTGTATTATCTGTAGCTTCCACAAAATTCTAAAAAAATTATTTAATATCTTATGCCAACCTATGATATATGGAAACTACAATAGGAAAAGTCATGATGTAGAAGGGATAACTGTACTTCTTTTAACAAGGGTGGGTTCTATCATAGGGGATTGCATGATGGTATTGAGAAACCCTATCATTTTTAGAAGCATCAAGGAGACATTCTAAAAAATAAAAAAACAAGGGCATCTGGGGAACTCTAGGTGCTTTCTGGTGCCAGGTCCATTGATTTCTAGAAGTATCTAAGTTAGGACTTTTTTATCTTCAGAATAACAAACACACTCTGTAGCATTGCAAGATACTCAGAGGTCTGGGAAAGCCATTCCCATGTCCCTGTGACATCTGGGATTCTCTTTTACTTGACTTGCCATCTGGCAAATGACTCTTCCATCATCATCTGACTTTGGGGCAGCTAGACAAAAAGAAAAATTATATTTTGTCCAAGACACAGTCCAAGCCTGCTGGTTATTAGATTGACCTTAGGGTTAGGAAAGGGTAATACTCATCTACCAATGTGAGTTCTAAGTTAGGGGGAGATCTGGTATAAACTGAAAAATCAAGTCTCATTGGTAAAAGTATAACTTCAAAGCATTGAAATCCAAGGGCTTGAAATGAGCAGGAAAATTAATTTCCAACTCAGGGGTTCAGACTGGGAAGTATATATTAGATCAGGAAACAAACTGCAGGAAGTATTAGAGAGCTGACCATTTGTCTTGCTCAACCTGTCACTTCAAAATCTTCTTTTTATTATTATTCTTTATGCCTCCTGCTCTACCTTGTCCTGACTCAGCAGAACCTTTCTTATACAATTTCCAAAGCAGAGCTCTGAATGAGTCTCCTCTGCTAAACACAAATCTGCTATAAAATATATACTGGTGTTTTGGTGGGATGGACCCATCTAAGCACTAGAATCTTTGAAAAAGTCCTTCTGCCTTGCCCTACAACTGGCTTCCAGAAGGGAAAGGGATTCCAGCTATATTGATCACTCCTGCATAAGGGGAGCCCATGTGCCCTGTCCTTCAGCTTTTGTATTATAGTGTTTCTTCTTCATGGTCTTGCCTGTCCTCTATGATTATGTAGAAGGTCGTGCTATGGTTTCTTTTACCCCTGGAACCCCTTTTGTTTGTCCCCTGTAAGAAACTCATTATGATAACAAGAGCCCCTATTTTGGGGAAAGTTTTTTGCTTCTTATCTGCTGAACCATTTTGTCCTGATGAATGATCTGCTATCTGCATCATTAGAGGGGGGATTGAGCAGATCACAGATATATTGGAGCCTAAGATTATATCCAAATATGGCCATATCTCTGGTACCTCTTTTTTTTTTTAAAACAAACTCTCCATCACTCTGGCATTTTGGCTAAACAACCAGGAGTATAGAGGTAGGTTTGCGTATGACAGAAGATGCTCCTTATTTTCCCAAAATAAATGGCATCATTTCCCTGACTGCCATGCGTGGTTGTCTCATGCTTAGGTTAGAGGTTATGCTGTTCAGACCTTTTTCATATTCCATTTCCACTTAAGCACCTCTTTCTGGTGTGCAATCATTCACATTTGTTCTTACTGAATTTCTTTACATTTCATATAGAACATTCCTTTAATTTGCCTAGCTATTTTTAGACTTAGTTCTTATGTGCTGCAATACCAACAGTGCCAACCAGCTGGGAATTTTTGACAACTTTATGAATGTATGTACCTTCTACATCAAAGATGTTAGTAAAGTTAGTGTATAATATTGGGCCCAGAACAATGGAATTCTGAAAATGGTCTTTGATAAAGCTTTTCATTTGTGCCCTGATAATCTTAGTATATTTCTCTGGAGTCAAAGAAATGCAAAGGTCAAGAAGAGATAGCTGGGTGATTTCATTAAAAAGATCACCTGATTTTCTTAGAATTATTTCAAATTGAGATTTAGTTTTTGTTAGAAATTTCTCCAATGATAATCTTTCTTGATGCCATATTTCATTTTTATAGAGATTCAATAAGAATTAATCATAATATTTGACATTTACATAGTTAAAAAACAATTTTATATGCATCACCTCATTTGACCTAAACCATAACCCTGTTAATGGATTATGAAACAGGCTAGAAGAGATAAAAATTTTATTCAGGGTCACAAAGCCAGTAAATATGAGAGGTGGGTTTGGATCCATTTCATCCTAACCTTTAAGTCCAGTATACTACAAAACACACTACTTCTCTGACAGAATTCAGAATTCTTCTATGAGATCTCATTTTATTAATCAGTTTGACTATTTTACTGGAACAAATTTTTAAATATCACATATCATCAACCAAGTGGTGTGTGGGTAAGTAGCTTCAACTCTCTAGGTCTCATTTTCCTCTTCTGTAAAATGAAGAGATCACATCTAGAAAGTTTCTAGAGCATTTTTCCAATCTAATGTTCTCTGAACTTATCAAGTAATAAAAAAAAAAACACATATTTAAAAGTACTTGCCATGCGTCAGGTACTGTGTTAGGAGCTATGGACAGTTTGGTTTCTGATTTTTATTTATATTACCATAGTTGTATTCATGGAATTTGTATTAAACTTTGTCACAATTTATTTTATGAAAATAGAAACCAAAGAAAATGTCTCTTTAAAATTTAAAACTTATTAGTTTTAGTTTTTATTTCCTCACTAGAAAACCAATGTCATCCTAGAGAATTTTAATAGATTGTCTGGCCTCCTTTGTCAATTGCTACCGGTTTGGGGACTTTCCTTTATTGACTTTGATCTTGCATGCAGAACAACCTAGTAAATCAGTGATGAATCTACATCTTCTAATTCTCCAAACATTTGGCTGGGGTGGCCACACTTCCTCTCTATCCAATTGGACTGAATTCTACTCATAACAACATTTCTGATGCTTATACTTTTATTAACATGCAGTCATTCAGGTTTAAGCTAATAGTTTCAAAATAATTGCATATGAGATTAAGTAGTATTTAAGCAGTTTTGCATTAATAAACTACTCTTTTCACAATGGTTAGCATTTATATATTATGTAGTATGTGCCAGGCACTTTGCTAAGTGCTTTACAAGTGCTTTTACAAACGTCATTTCATTTGATCCACCTAAAAACCCTATGAGATAGGTACTGTTATTATCCCCATTTTACAGTTGAGGAAACTGAGGCAAAACAGAAGTTAAGTGACTTGTCCAGGATCTCACAACTAGCAAGTGTCTGAGGTTTTGATTTGAATTCAGGTTTTCCTGACTTCATGACCATCACTCTCTCTACTGTGCCGCCTGGTGGCCTTAGTAGGTAGGGAATGTAAAAAGTACCAGAAACAATTTCAAGGTTCAGGGATTAAAGATAGCTTTTCTCAGTGTTAGGCAGAAGAGTAGTAACACAAATAACACAATACAATTTGAGAGGCAGATAGAAAGCTCAGTGGATAAAGAGCCAGGAGTTCCTGGGTTCAAATATAACTTCAGTTATGTCCTAGCTATGTGACCCTGGGCAAGTCCCTTACTCCAGCTGCATAACCTTAAGTTTTCTTCTGCCTTGGAACTGATCAATTCTAAGACAGAAGGTAAGGGATTACAAATAAAAAAATGAAAGAATACACATACACGGGGCAGCTAGGTGACTCGGTGGATAGAAAGCCAGGTCTGGAGCCAGGGGGTACTGGGTTCAAATGTGACTTCAGACACTTTCTAGCTGTGTGACCCTGGGCAAATCACTTAATCCCTATTGCCTACTACATCTTCTGCCTTGGAACCAATATACAGTATTGATTCTATGATGAAAGGTAAGGGTTAAAAAATATACATACATATTAATCCTTTTCATCTAGAACTGATTTCATTGTATAGAGACCTCTAAATGAGAAAACTCCCTCCACTAACACAGATCTATAATTATTCTGCCACTTTTAATCTTAGAGAGTTTCCTGGGGTCACTAAGAAATAAAATGACTTGCCCAGGATCACACAGTCACACAGTAGTCAGAGGTTGCATAATGGACTTAGTTCTTCTTGACTCTGAGGACAATTATCTATTAAGCCACACTGCCTCAGTGTAATCACTGCCATAAAAAGAAACAGAGGTTCAGAGAATTTAAGTGACCTGGCTGAGGTAATATAGCGAATAAGTGTCAGAAATAAGATTGGGCTTCCAGTCTGTGGTATCGAAAAGATTTCCTCACCAAGCAAAAATACTTAGGCTTCAGCATGTTCCTTGTGTTGGTACAGATTAAAAATTCAGCAAAGACATAGAGATATGTTATAAAAAAAGTTGACAGTCAACAGCCATATGTGATTGCCAGGAGATAGCCAGTTACAGTTAGCTGAGTTTCGCATCGACACCACCACAAAGGGATGCTGAAAATAAACACCCTGCCTAGATGCTAGATATACCTACAGGGAACTCTAGAAATAGATGATGCTTGGGAAGCAGGAAGAGAAGAGTCTTGATATCTCCAGACAGTGTTATATTTATGATGCAGCTTAACCAATGAGCAGAGAGTATTGTTTACATGGCATCATTCATCCAAAAAAAAAAACAAAAAAACCAACAACCCCAAACTCTGGGGATAGAGATTAAGGATAGTGTTTCTCAGTAACGGGCAGAAGAGTAGTAACATAAGATGGGAAGTCAGAGCCCAAGGTCATTTCCAATATGCTCTTTTGGTTGGAGGAGTTATAATAATGGGCATATTTTCCAACGCTGATAGTGTATGGAACCCTATTATCAGGTTATTAGAGATGCCAATAATATATGAAATGCCATGTTCTATCTGCTTTGTAGGTCTGTTTTATTCTCTTCTCTAAAAGGATCTCTTGGCAGAGACAAGGTGACAAATGGACCCATGGTACATGGCGAGAATGATAAAGCAACTGAATTGGTTCATAGCATAATGGAGGGGAGGCAATCACTACATGGAAGAGAATGGAAAAACATGATAATTGGCAAGGAAAGCACCCTGCTTCCCAATTTGGAGTATACAGATAAAGTTATTCCCAAACTGGTTCTGTTAGAGAAACTGCTAGATAAATAGTTAGATTGCTCACTGGCTGTGTAGCAGAAATAAAGGTACATTCAAAAAGTCATCCAGGGTAAGCATCTTGTATCTGAATTTTCCAGAGTGGCTGGCTTTGAAGAAAAAGGATGAGCTACTATAGGTCTCTGGAAGGGGAAGGATTTGAGGTTCTCTCTCATCCAAAGCTGCCATAAAGCTGAGAGTGGATAGCCGGTTGTTTCTGACTGTGTTTTGTCTATTCTTTCTTCATTTAAGGTAAAAGAATTTAGAGATGACTATGACCTTTGGAAGTTTGAAAGGTCCAGCAAGGAAGTCATAAGGAGGACCAGAAGAGTCCGTGCTATGTTTTGTGATTAGCCAGCCCAAAAGCAATGTTGTGTTAAATGACCTGAGAGACCTAGTCTAGCAGGACACTTTTTGTGGCCATGCCTTAGTTGGAAGTGAACCTGGTGGAGTGAACCCTATGTAGAAACAATGCCAAATTTGAATCCACTACCCTGGAACGAGGTGGTATAAAAGACAGGGTTTCTGTTGTTTGGAAGAAATGTTTGTACTTTTATTTTTGCTATGTCTTTGAAATAAAAACTAATTGGGCAACTAGATGGCACAGTGGATAAAGCGTCAGTTTTGAATCAAAAGGACCCACCTTCCTGAGTTCAAATCTGATCTCAGGCATTAGTTGTGAAACTCTGGGCAAGTCACTTAACCTGTTTACCTCAGTTTTCTCATAGGTAAAATGATCCAGAAAAGGAAATAGCAAACCATTCCAAAATCCTTGCTAAGAAAACCCCCCAAATGAAGAGTAAGACATGCCTGAAATGACTGAACATGAGAAAAAACTGATTGATGCTATTTGGTAAAATAGAACTGGGGTGCTAATCATTGGTGATTAACACTGGAAGAAACTCCCTGGAATGTGGCCTTAAGTTAATGGCATTCCATAAGAGAAGCTCCATCCCTCTGTAGTATTCCTAGAATCCTGAGGGATAGATATAATCCCCTGTTGGGGACCTGGCTCATTTGTAAGAGTAGGAATTGGGGGGCAGATGCCCCTTAGATCACAGAGACTACAATTGAGTGGTTTGAGTCCTTAGGGACTTACTTGGTAAGGTCTAGAGTGAATATCTTTCCCTCTCTAAAGGTTCTATGGATTTCAAAAGCTCATTCTTATGTGGGGAAGGAGATGCTGAGATGAGACCAAGATGAGAATGGATCACAGTACTGACAGTGAAAAGGCTGGCTTTTATAGCACAAACAGTGATTATATTTCTCTCCATGCCGTGTGGGAGTGAGTGAATTGATCTGGGCTATCAATAAAAACCTCAAGCAGGTGCCCTTAAAGTTATCTAAAACCGACACTGAAACTCACCCTTGGATCGAACATTGCTGACATTTCCTGGGGAAGGTAGTATGATGGGTACCTCCAGAACAGAATATGTTTTCTGGTCATGTTTGTGCTCTAGAAGTATCAGCCCCTAAATAAGTTTTTGGTTATTTTAAAAAGAATTAGTTTATAATTTATCTCACATATGAAAAATAAATGAGATTGAAAATGGAATCTAAATTAGTTTTTAAATGCCAAGTGATTATACCTCAAACAAAATCAGCTCCTGCCTTTTAGAAGTTCAAAGAGGTATGATCATTTGCTTTTGTGAAGATAAATTCTCCCAACATCGAGAGATAAGGAAGAGTTGATATCATCACAGTTATAAGAGGTAGAGAAACTAAAGCACAAAGCTTCCAAGTAATTTTTCTAAAAATATATACATTTTTCAGTCTACCTCTCATGGGCCACCCCCTCCCTAGCCAGTCAGGGACTGAAATGTTCATTGTGATTTCCAGTGTTGACTTTCCTGGGGTTGAGACAACAAGGAATGTCAAGGTTTGCTCTGCCATCTCAAAGCTATTAGGGACTCAGACACATTTTTTTCCCTGTAATATTCTGGGTATCTCAAATAAGTGTTCTAAATCCCTCCTGATTAGAGAAATGCAAATCAAAACAACTCTGAGGTACCATCTCACACATAGCAGACTGGCCAATATGACAGTAAAGGAAAATAATAAATGTTGGAGGGGATGTGTAAAAATTGGGACACTAATATGCTGTTGGTGGAGTTGTGAATTGTTGGGATCCAGGCATGAACAAATCATGTAAATATTTTAGATGTACCCAAAATCTGACTTATGAGCAATCTGCTCATGTACCAGACTTATGGATATAATTATATTTCACATGGCTGATTTCTTAATCCTTGTAATAAAGTGAAACTCTAATCTTATGGTATGCTGACCACTCCCCAAGCCTTCAGTCCAAAGGTCAATTGGACCTCTGGGTCCAGCGCTGACTTCTACATTGCCTTAACCTCCACCTCTTTGATCTTGTGGTTGTTAACCGAAACAATGTTAAATTCTCTACCATGTCACATGTTCAATAACTGCCTCCCATTTCTCATTCCCTTATTCTACAATGAAAACTGGGTCCACATGTGGCTCTCTCTCTCCTTTTTGCCATCAGAGGACCACCACAGACTGAATCCCATATTGTTGAACCCTTTGTCTTTCTTCCCTCCTCATGTTCCTTTTCTCTTCATCCTTAAACCCTTGCACCCATATTTCCTCACTCCCTAGAAGAACATCATATAGCTGTTGGTCAGCTATATAAATTGATATAATCATTTGGAGGGCAATTTCAAACTATGCCCACAGGGCTTTAAAAGACTTCCTGCCCTTTGATCCTGCCATACCACTGCTGGGTTTGTACCCCAAAGAGACAATAAGGAAAAATACCTGTACAAAAATAGCTGTGCTCTTTGTAGTGGCAAAAAATTGGAACATGAGGGGATGCCCTTCAATTGGGGAATGGCTGAACAAATTGTAGTATCTGATGGCAAGGAATATTATTGGGCTGAAAGGAATAATGAACTGGAGGAATTCCATGTGAACTGGAACAACCTCCAGGAACTGATACAGAGTAAAAGGAGCAGAGCCAGGAGAACATTGTACACTGAGACTGATACACTGTGGTACCGTCGAATGTGATGTACTTCTCTACTAGCAGCAATGCAATGACCCAGGACAATTCTGACGGACTTATGAGCAAGAACGCTATCCACATCCAGAGAAAGAACTGTAGGAACAGAAACACAGAAGAAAACATGTGATTGATCACTTGTTTGTATGAATATACAATTTGGGGTTTTGGACTTAAAAGATTACAAAAATGAATAATATGGAAATAGTTGTCAAGTGATAATTACATGTATAACCCAATGGAATTGTTTGTCAGGTTTGGGAAGGGGAAGGAAAGAGGGGAAGGAAAGAAATGAAAGAGGGGAAGGAGAGAAAATGAATCATGTAACTATGGAAAAATATTTTTAAATAAATTAAAAATAAATATATTCTTGGTATCTCAATGTGTCCCTGATGTTTCTTCTTTGCTTGGGACAGGGACACTGTGCCAACCAGATATTAAGTGTCTGAACTGGTTCATCAATATAGCCCACAAGCATCGATTTACTTAGTCCATGGAGGATCAGCACAAAGACCTCCTCTGACATTACTCTGACATCCCATCCACTCAAAATTTGTTTTCCCATCCCTCTGGTGAGCCACACTGAGAAGATGGAGGAGATATGCAAACAATCAGGATCCACAGTTTCTAGTCTCATCCTAATCACTAAGCATTTAGCCCTCTCACACCACAAGAGCAACAGTGATAAACAACCAGATTCCAAACCAGGACTCATTCAATTTGTATCACTGAAACTGAACCATTTTTACTTTTCTCTTTCATTATTCTGTTCTGGAACCACAATTCTATCATATCCACTCAGGTGGGCAGGCTTATCCTAACTACTGTACCTTACCGCTCATGATGGCCAAAGATCAGGAAGATATCCTCCCACCTGCTTAATGATGGTGGAAAGAAACCAGAGTGAACAGCTACCTTCTCTGTCCTACTATTTCTATGCTATACCTTCCCTTGTAATTGCCTTCTGTTATTATGGGATGGTTTAAGGGAAAGAGACAAGAGGGAAATATCTAAATATTTTAAGTTTATTGATGGGGAGTAGGAGAGAAAGGAGGGTAACAAAGGAGAAGGGAAAGTTCTTAATCTTATCCCCAAATCTAAATTCCCTTAATACTATCCTAATGGCTGACTTAGCTAGGCTAAATAAATTAAGTTCCCCCAAACAGAACCTCACAACACAGAGTCCAGTAAATGAGCCAAGATCCCAGAGGTCAAGTCCAAAGTAGGTCCAGTAGAGAAGTGATGGTTCTTCTTTGGTCTTTTGTCTAGCTGCCAGCAACCAGTTCAAGCTGTTTTTCTCCTCTCAAGCTGGTATCTCAAAAAGGGCCAGAAAACTTGTAGAAAGGTGGAAATCACAGCTACTCCAAAAGTTTCACCCAGAAGTCTGGTTTTGGTTGGAACCTTAGAATCTTGACCCAGGTTCTCATGTGATTCTGGGTCACATGTCCCTGTCAATCATTTTTGCAAGAAGTCTTTCCTTACTACATTTCATGTATCCCACCCCACCTCCACATTATCAGGCTTACCAAATTCCCTGAGCCTCATTGCTTTTTTTATTTTTATTTTTTGCTAAAACCTTTTCTCCCCAGTGATGTTCCATTACTCTTCCTCAGCTATCTTTGGTTTCTGGCAGAAGCAGCAGGTCCTTCTCAGTGTTGCTGTCCTTTTATTCCTGAGGACACTGGCTCTGACCTCAACTCTTCTTTGCTTACCTCTGCTATTGGCAGTCATCCAAGAGATAATGATGAGGTTGTTGTTTAGTCGTTTTCAATCAAGTGTGACTCTTCATGACCCATTTGGGATTTTCATGGCTAAGATACTGGAGTGGTTTGCCATTTCTTTCTCCAGCTCATTTTACAGATGAAGAAAGGGAGGCAAGCAGGGTTAAATGACTTGCCTAAAGTCACACAGCTAGTATGTGTTTAAGGCTGGATTTGAACTGAAGTCTTCCTAATTCAAGACCTGGTGCTCTATCTTCTGAGTCACCTAATTACCACAATAACAACAACAATAATAAATAGCACATTAAAAAATCTGTATGAGTCAATATTTAGCATTGGTTCCAAGTGTGGTAAGGGTTAGGCAATGGGAGTTAAGTGACTTCTCCAGGGTCACATAGCAAGGAAGTATCTGAGGTCATATTTGAACCCAGAACCTCTCATCTCCAAGCCTGGCTCTCAAACCATTGAGACACCTCACTGCCCTCTCTAGGTTGAGATGGTAGTAGTTACCTCTTACCATGAAAAGCTATGGGCCATTGATTCATTTAATCTTGAAAGGATGGCATTGGAACTTCAGCTAACAATCTTTCTTATCTCTTGGCCACAGTGCTTACTACTATAGATATAAATCTGATACTGCTTTAAATCAAATTTCCCCTCTTTATACAGTCTTTTCAGGCGGCTGCAGGAAACCCTCTTTCTGGGATACAGTCATTAAGGGGCTCTTGTTTTCTCTTCACAATTGTCTCCTAGTAAGTCTGTAGCCATTTACCTGTTTTCCACCCCAGCAGCTAGGTGTCAGCACTTCTAAGTGAGTCTTTTGGAGTTCAAAGAGGTGCTTGAGTGGACAGAGCACTGGCTTAGTGTCAGAAAGACTTGAGTTCAAACTTAGTCACAGATATTTACTAGTTAAGTGACCCTGGACAATTCAGTAAAACTGTCTTCCTCAATTTTCTCATTTTTTAAATGGGGACAATAATAGCACCAACCCTGGAGGATTGTAGTGAGGGCTAAATGAGATACAATTTGTCAATCATTTAGCAAGTGCTTGGCACATCATGACAATGAATGTTGTCTGCTGCTGCTGCTGCTGCTACTACTCCTTCTTCTATTACTGTTGCTGCTGCTACTACTACTTCTATTTCTATGGCACTTGTCACAGTACCTGGCACATAGTAAGCAGCATATAAATGTTAGCTCTTATTATTATAATCTCAGTTTTCACATAGGTAGTTCAGTTATAAAAATTATCTATCAGATACTGTTTTATCAGAGATCTTCAAAAAAGAAGGGAAGAGGGATGAATGGAATATCTGAACCACTGCTCTCAGAGCAGATATATGTATCTCCAAAGGAAAAGGAGACATTTTTGCTTCATTTAAAAATCTTTTTATTATTGATTTAATTTTTAAAAAATCACATTTCCTTCTAAATACATCTCCTTACTCTATTGAGATTGCTGCTTCTCATAATAAATATTACAAATGCAAAGGAAAAAAAGAAAATGACTGTATTAAAGGACCTACTATGTGCCAAGTGCTTTATTATTATTGTGTCATTAGCACTTCACAACAACCCTGGGAGGTAGGTGCTATTATTATCCCCATTTAATAGATGAGGAAACAGAGGCATACAGTATTACCAGTGGCTTTTAAGACCTAAGAGATTAAAAGTTTATATATACATATATATGGTTTATATATATCTCTGTGTGTATAGTATATAAATATACAGTTTATATATATATATATATATATGTCATGGGGGTTAGGAGCAAGATTCCCCATGATCTGGAAAATCATAAAAATTTTTGGCCCTCCCTTCATACCAGAGAAGCTCTGAATTTTTTCTTTTTCTTTTATGAAATGTTTACAATATCTTATTGTAAGATTTGGGTTAAGTGTGCATTTCTGAATGTCTGCATTTTTCCCATGTCATCTGCTGGCTTTCACATGTCGCCTGCAGCTTCCACAAAACTCCCCAACAAATTCCCATTATGATTTCTTTTGTCCACCAGTTATAGATTGAAACTTTGATGATAAAAGTCACAATGTGCAAGGGAAATAGATAAATAGATATGTACACAGGTATATATACACACACACAAATATATTTATATATGTGTATACACACATACACACACATATATCTATATCGATATCTATATCTATTATCTATATCTATATCTATATCTATATAAAATGCCTATGTTCCAAAACTTCACTAGATACAAAATGGGTTGGGGAGGCATGATTCAATTAAAATTTGTATGGAAAATAGTGTAGGGACTTTTTTAGCTGATGGTGAACTTAAATGAATCTACAGTATGGGGAAGTCCAAAAGGGAATATCCCGAGTTTTCTTTAGACGCCCTGGAATAAGGGAGGTGACAGCTACTCTGTGCTTTGCCCTGATCAGACCACATCTGGAGGGCTGTGTTCAGAGCAGAGGGTCACCTTTTAGGAAGGACAATGGAATACTGGATCTCATCCAGCAAAGAGTGATCAGGAGAATATAATGGGTGGCCTTCATATGGCACTTTGAGATTTGTAAATCACTTTATATTATTTCGGTCCTCAGTATTAACTCGTGAGATAAGTAGTATGGGCTTTATTATTTCCATTTTACAGATAAAAAACAAACTGAATGACTCACGTAGGATCACATAGCTAGTAAGTGTCTTGAGATGGAATTTCAACCGAAGTCTTTTTTAAATGTAGGAATTATCCACTATGCCACAAGGCCTCTTTTTTCTTTTTCTAAATCCTAATATGTTGTCTTAGACTTGATATTAAGTATCTGTTCTGAGGCAGAAGATCAATAAGCACTAGGCAATTGGGGTTAAGTGACTTGTCAAGGTTCTCACAGATAGCTGAGAAGTGCCTGAGACAAGATTTGAACCCAGGTTCTCCAAACTCCAGGCATATCATTCTATCCACTGTGCTACCTAACTGCCTCTTACATATGGCCTCTTAAGACAATAAGAGTGGCCTCCTTTAAAAGATATATTTAAGTGGGAAAGGAAGCATACATTCTTGGAGATGGTCAGTGTAAGAAATTTGTTTTGTTTGATGATGTACATTTGCTACCAAAATTTTATTATTTTTAAGTTGTTCAAAAAGTAAATTCTTAAAATTCAGGAAAAAAATGATAGCACTTAATATGTTGAATTGGAGACATGATGAATGAAAATCAAGTGAAAGAAATGTTTAAAGATGTTTAAAGCCAGAAAAGAGAAGCCACATGAAAAAATGCAAGAACATGACTTTATTGTTGTTCAGTTGCATCTGACTTTTCATGACCCCAGTTGGGGTTTTCTTGGCAAAGGTACCAGAATGATTTGCCATTTCCTCCTCATTTTACAGATGAGAAAACTGAGGCAAATAGAGTTAAGTGACTTACTCAAGGTCACATCTGTGGTTAGATTTGAACTTGGGTCCTCCTGACTCCAGATCTGGTGCTCTGACCACCTTGACACCTACATACATGTGATAACTATTTTTAAGTATGTTGATCACTTTTTACTGTTGGCCTTAGAAGCAGAACTGAGTAAAATGTGGCTATTGAAGGGGACTGATTAGAGTCCAAGAGAAGAATAACACCTGTTCATGACCACCATCAAAACTTCCTAGCTGTCCAAAAAAGTAGCCTGGGGAACCTTAAGAAGTAGTGAACACAGTGTAGTAGCACCTCAGACTACTGTAGTTCCCCCTCAGAGTTCTAGGGGTACTGATAAGGGATTGGGGTATCTACTGCCATCAGCTTGAACTTCTCTTCTGATTTGTATCCTTCTAAAATACAAGCCCATTATAAAAATAAAAACGTCTCTCCCTAGTCTCCTCATTATGATCAGCCATGCTTGGCAGAGGGCCATAGGGCCAGCGGGGGTGGAGGAAAGATATTGAGCATATAATAGACAAAGAATGAATTATGATTTAATATGGATTTTTCTTAGGTACAATTAGCATTCAAATCTGATTTTTCTACAGTGTTTGCCAGGCACAAACACACTTAAAGTTTCAAAAATCATGTCTGACTCAAAGATTAGCCACAGGAAACAAATATTGAGCTGTTGGGATTTATATAGACAGTTTTTGTCAGCTTTCTTTTATTGCCTAGATGTGGAGGTGTGGGCAAAATTTGGGGCTCATTCCTGCTAGGAAGACCATGGTTTTACAACTGTAATCTGAGTAAATAGTAAATATTTGGTTCATGGATTAGAGGTGGGGAGGGAGAGGAAAGAGTGCTTATTAAACTGTTTTTCATTTTCTCTGCTTAGTTTGTTATTTTTTTTTGTTTGCATGCCCTTGATCATAGTTAGTCACTTTTTTGTGGTTGTCTCATTTATGTCTCTAAAATTTTATTACTGAAGGAAATTAAGAATAAACAAAATACTTTCTAAATAAAATCTTTTCTTCCGGCGACATGACAAATAAAGGGTAGAACTCTGCAAAGACAATATTTGTTAAGAAAGAAGAAGAAACCCAAACCCAAAGCAAACCAAAACAAAACCCCAAACCCAAACAATGCCCTTTCAAGAGTGCCAGATGGATGTTAGATTACACCAGAGACTGAAGCTTCATTAAAGTCAGAAAGGGGAGCACTCTAAAGATGTACTCAAGGGAATCATTTGACTCTGGCAGCAGGTGAGGATGGTCTTAACTTTAATGTCTGTTCTAACTATAATGCCCATGTCAATGGACATTATAGTCCATTTCAATCAGTGTTGATTGAAATTCATGGATCAGTAGCTGGCTAAGCCCCAAATAGGACTTTTCACATTTGGGTTTTTTTTTTCTTTTCTAAATGATTATAGCAAATAGCATATGGCATAAAGCTTTGTTGTCTTATGTGGACACTTAAGAAATCAAAGCAAATTAAAATGCCTTAAAATGAATTGTGTCAATGTGTGTGGGGAGAGTTATAAAAATTCTGGTTTGATTCTATTTACAAGACCAGAACAATATGGCAACTGATAAAACTAGCTTTTCTCACAGTTCAGTTCTTTGTATACATACTTGCTTCCACTAGAGGCTAAAGACATGGCTAATGTCAATATTAGATTGGGGGATTTCTGCTAATGTAAGCATCAAAATGAAAAAATACTTGATGTTCAAGTGGATATTGCAAACTGCTAGAGAATATTGTCTGCTTGCAAGGCATTTTGTTGTTTAGATTTTTTCAGTCCTGTCTGATTCTCTGTGACACCTTCTGGGGTTTTCTTGCCAAAGATACTAGAGTGGTTTCACCTTTTCCTTCTCAGCTCATTTCACAGATGAGGGAACTGAAGCAAACAGGGCTAAGTGACTTGTCCAGGGTCACACAGCTAATCAGTTTCTGAGGCTCCACTTGAATTCAGATCTTCCTGACTCCAAGTCCATTATTCTATCTGTCATGGCCACCAGCTTCCCTGGTAAGGAATGGTTGCTATCTATTATTTAGAGCTCTTTTTTTTCTTCCTTTAATATCTAATCACTTACCAAGTCTTCTTAACTCTTTCCCACAATATCTCTGATCTCTTTTCCCTTCTTTATGTTATTGCTACCCTCACTCTAGAACAAAACTTCACTAATGCCTATTTGAACTAATGAGATCTAGGATTGCCCTGAGAAGAATAACTTCCAGGAATAAGGAGTTGATAGGTCTGCACTCCATCCTAGTCTACTATTTTGTAAATCAATCAATCACTCAATCCTTATTAAGTTCTACTATGTTCCAGGAAGGGCAGCTAGGTAGTAATGGATAGAACATCAGGCCTGGAATCAGGAAAACTGATCTTCTTGAGTATAAATCTGGCCTCTGACATTCACTATCTGTGTGCCCTGGACAAATCACTTAACCCTCTTTGCCTCATCTGTAAAATGAACTGAGAAGGAAAAAGTGAAGCCACTCTATTGTCTTTGCCAAGAAAATGGCAGCAAAGCTTCAGACAGTACTGAAACAACTAAATAAGAACAATGTTCCGACTGTGGATGCAAATAGGAAAAAGAAAGTTAGTGCCTGCCCCTAAGGTGTTTATAATCTAATGGGGGAAGCAGAAAAGCAGTGGGGGCTGGTGCCTGGTAGAGAAATCCAAAGGAAAGCTACTGGTGAGAAATGAAGATGTGGCTGACCTGAGCTTCCTCTTTAAACAGAGGTTGTGAGGGGAGAGGGAGGGTGAGGTTCTAGGGGCCACAGTTTAAGAGAGATTTTAGGAGCAGGTAGTTGGGTTAGCGGAGAGAGTCAGACTTGGAGACACAAAGACCTGGGTTCAAATTTGACCTCAGACACATCCTAGCTATATGACCCCAGGCAAGTTACTGCCTAGTCCTTTATCCCTCTTCTGCCTTGGAACTGATACTTAGCATTGATTCAAAGACAGAAGTAAGGGTTTTTTTTAAAGGACTTTGATAAGTATAGATTCCAGAGGAAAATAGATAACAAGGATGATGAAGAGATCAAAGTACTCTCCTGTTTAACCTTCTCATTTTATAAATGAGGAAGCCGAAGCCAAGAGAATTTAAGTGACTTAAACAGCTACATACCAAGTATGAGAAATAGGATTCAAATGCAGGATTTCTTGACTTTCAGTCCAGTGTACTATCCACTATACAACAGTGCCTCATAGGTCTTAGATCCATGACCTCTGAGGATAAGCTGAAGGAACTGGATCCACTTAGCTTGGAGAAGGGAATACTAAGAAGGGACTTGAGAAGGACTTCTTTCCTTCCTTCCTTCCTTCCTTCCTTCCTTCCTTCCTTCCTTCCTTCCTTCCTTCCTTCCTTCCTTCCTTCCTTCCTTCCTTCCTTCCTTCCTTCCTTCCTTCCTTCCTTCCTTCCT